>NW_020884908.1:6670173-6903168 GCF_003945725.1 Corapipo altera
CTTTATGTAGTTTATTTAAAAACTTCAGAATGTTTTAAGTTTCATTGTCTTCTACCTAAATAATGATGTTTATGTGAAGTATTATAAAAGCAGGTATTTCTGAGTTAATTAGAGGGTCAGAGGGAAGAAACTCATCAACTCAAACCAATGTGCACATGCAGTGGGTAGCATTGACTAACAATATATCTCAGTAAGAAAAAAAAATCAGTATGTCCTGGGAAAAGTGTTCCATAAGCTAGATTCTACAACTACAAAAAGGATCAAACTTCCTGTGATGCTCAGTCAAGTCTGGTCAGCAACATTAAAGGTCTGGAATTATATCCCAGACTCAATTTACTAAGTGTGCAGAAGTGGGTGAATATAAAGTGCCATTGCAGTTTCGTATTTGTTCCATGGAGGCTTAACAAAGCTCCACACACCAGTGTCTGCAGTCATTGATACTCACATGATTTTTTGGCATTTCCTTACACAACAACTCATTGAACTATCTTTTAAAAAGTCCAATAGGTTTCTTCCACATTTGATGGAAGAATGGGAGTTGAATAGCCATGTTGCTACCTGTCCAAATTAGTCCAAGCTTATTACAATCCCTGAACGAAAAAGTAAAAGACAGGGTGGTGTTTTACAGGTGTAGTTTGCTCAGCCTTTTAATTTCTTCAAGTTCAGGCCATTGCAGACACGAAACAATTTTGGATACTCATTAATGGTGGTACCTCCCATGATGTCATTGTCATGAATAGGAGCAGCGAAAAAATAAGAAAATCAGACATGTTTCCGTTTCCCTTATAGAGATTGTAGTCCAGACACTGAGAGCTTTGAATAAGATATGCCCTGTGGTCTGGGAAGAGAGAAAGGGTTCACACAACTAAATATTATTTGTGTACTTGCACTAATGGCTGTAAAGCTGTAATCATAGAATCACAGAATCGTAGAATCAGCCAGGTTAGAAAGGACCTCAGAGATCATCAAGTCCAACCCTACCACCATGGTTACTAGACCATGGCACTAAGTGCCACATGCATCTCATCTTAAAAACCTCCAGAATCTACCACTTCCTGGGCAGCCCATTCCGATGCCTGATTACCCTCTCTGTAAAGAATTTCTTCCTAATATCCAACCTAAACCTCCCCTGGCAGAGCTTAAGACCATGCCCTCTTGTCTTACTGATAGCAGCCTGGGAGAAGAGACCAACCTCTACCTGGTTACAACCTCCTTTCAGGTAGTTGTAGAGAGTGATAAGGTAGAGAGCTTCATCCAGCCTCCAGGACTAAATTCAGAGCTCCTGGATTTAGTCCTGGAGAGCTCCTCTTCTCCATAACTGGTGTGAGGTTGTAAAACATATTCTGTCATTCCACGGACAGGAAACTCCTTTAAATTCAAAGCAGATATGCATGCTTGTTTCCCATGCAGAACTTAATCCCTTAAATATAGAATTATTGTTTGGTTTTAATTAAGATAATATACAATGTAATTTGTTAATGTGCTTTATATTGCAAGGCATTTTAGAAAACATACTATTTGAGTCCTGCATCCAGCTCTGGGGTCCCCAGCACAGGAAGGACAACAATCTGTTGGAGCAAGTCCAGAGAAGGGTCACCAAGTTGATTAGAGAGGTGGAGCACCTCTCCTACCAGTAAAGGCTGAGAGAATTGGAGTTGGTCAAACAGGAAAAGACAAGGGATGACCTCATTGTGGCCTGAAGGGATACAACAAAAAAGTTGGAGATTGATTATTTACAAGAGTGTGTAGTGATAGAACAGAGGTCAATGGCTTCACACTGAAAGAGAATAGATTTAGATTAGTATTAAAAAGAAAGTCTTTTTAATGAGCGTGGTGAAGCAGTGGAACAGGTTGCCCAGAGAAGCTGTGGATGCCCCATCCATGGAAGTGTTCAAGGTCAGTCTGGATGGGGCTTTGAACAACCTGGTATAGGGGAAGGTGTCCCTGCCCATGACAGAGAGGTTGGACTCGGATGATCTTTAAGGTCCTTTCCAACACAGGTCATTCTATGTTTCTGTGATTCTATGATATAAGTGCAAGACTTTTATGTATCATACTCGAATACAGAATTGTGTTATGGTGTATTTCCACCTTTCATGATATCTTGAAGTTATGGAGTTATGAAATCATGGAGTTGACATTATTATACAAGAAAATAAATGAGTTCCACATCGTGGATAGACATTGATGAAGAAGATGGAATAGTTCATATATTCAGCTAATAATTTCTCTCTTCCAATTTGACTCCTGTCACTAAAGGATACAGACCTCCTTGAACCAAACTGTATGAATAACACTGCAATAGGTTCTGAATTAATGAAAGAATACTTCATTATCTCAGTATTGCTGGAGCAGAATTAAAATACTTTTCTGAACTACCTAAAAGTGTTCTGGGGATTTTTGTTTGTTTTGTTTTTCTTTTGAGCAATAATTGTCAAGGCATTAAAAAAATACCTGAAATACAGATACAGATCTGTCATATTAGCTGTACTGCAACAGTTTGGGGCAGGGATTTCTGTACTAAAAAAATATATCCCGAATAATTGTGCTGGAGGTTGTAGTGCTAAAAATCATGTGGTTTGGGTTTTTTTCAGTGTGGGCAGAACTGTAATTTATTTGATTAAATTTATTTGTTATTGAACTATTTGTCCTACTTCATCCATATCAGCCAGCCCAAAAGAGGCTCTTTAACAGATGCTGCTTCTCTGTTTGAAGTCGTTGATGACCATACTTTTTTTTCCTGGTATCATTCCTAAATTTTGCATTTTTTCATAAAGCGTGAAGAACTGGAAGTCAAGTAAAGTTCCAAACACCCTGACCTAAATGATCAGTTAGTATTTTCTCTCAAAGACTGAGATTTTAACTGTGGTTTCAAAGAAATGAGAATGACTATGTAATGTACAGATTCAGAGCACAGTAACTTAATTAGTAAACACCTTTCTTCTATATTGTGCCTGGTAACAAGTGCTGACAGATTTTTTGCTTTATTTATTCCAATACAGTTGTAATTTGACTATATTTATATATATATATATTTAAATTTTGAAAAATTTAAAAGAAAAACAAGCCTTTAATTACTATTTTTTAAAAAAATTCCTATAAAAAAAAAGAGAAGTGATCAGGGACAAGCTTGGTGTTTGGTATCAGTATGTAATCCAGGTAAAAACTTTGTCTGTAATCTGAAAATTTTGATGTGATTCATAACGAAGCTATTAGTGCTGTTGATTTTAATAGTGGAACTTCCCCTCCACGTTCTCTTCCCACAAGCCTGATTGTTTTTCATGTAAGCACAGTATGGTCTGAAAAACTTCAAACCAAAACAATACACTTGAACGTTCCACACACCCCAACCCCTGTGGGATGGAAAAGATTTCATGGGCTTGGGAGTCTTCATGCCTATTTTGAGAAACCACCTGTGCTTGCTAGGTACTTGCTTGGATTTTGCTATAGATGTTCTTCGAAAGTAAAAAACTGGGAAAAGCATGCTTAAAAAACCCCCCAGGTATTCCATCAGAACATTTACAAGAATATAAAGCTTGGAGCTCTGAGGCCATTGTGTGCATAGTAAAACAAGTGTAAGTGGTTAACTGTAAGCACTATTTTTTAGATATTGACATAGCAGTCTAAGCAGGCATGATGCTTAAACACATGCAACGTCAGTTTTTTAAGAAAAAATCTTTGAAGCAATTTGCACATTAAATTTTCTAGTGTGAGTCTTCATTTTTTCCATTTAAAAATATCCTCACACTCACACTGCTTGTGATCTGATCCAGAATATAGAGCGTAAGCCTCAAAGAGTGCTATACTTTCAAAGAAACTTAGAATCTAAAATTTCCACATCCTACATCTAAGGGTCAAGCTATTGCTGTTCTCAAAATTACTAAGTCTGAAACAACTGTATCCTTTCTTTTTTTCACATGTGTTCTCAGTGATGACACAGAAGAATTGAAAGGCCTCAAAAGAAATTTCATGTGTGGGTTGTTACATTCCTTTTCCAGGCCGATGAATCTCATTCTTAAACTGTTCCCATTTCTAAAGCCTTTGGTCATCTTCTCACTGTCTTCTGACCCCTTTTTGTATTGTTCTTGTGCGTTTTCAGGAAAGACTAGTACTCTATACAGTGCTGTAGATGTTGATGCTGCACACATTTAATGCCATAATTTACTCTATTCCTTTCCTAAAAGTTCTGAACTTTTTCCTTGCTTGTTGGCTATTGCTGAGCACTGAACTTATATTTTCATGCAATTAACTGTTATTACTTTATGACTCCTTCCTGAGTGGTAATGGTCAGCTCAGAACCTGCCTTTATACATTATATTGGCATTGTTTCTTCTCGTTTCACTTTACAGTGAATTTTGCCTGCCACTTAGTGTCATTCCCCCACTTGTTCATTCTGCAATATATAATTAGATTTGCAGGTTACTGGTTGTACTTAGTCTCCCATAGAAATGGATGTTGATTGCAGAGTGGGTTCCTTAAATATAAGCTATATACCTCTACATGGAGTCGGGAGCTTTCATCTATGTCAGGCTGACAAGTGCAGCTGAGCTGTTTTGCTCCTCATAAACTGTGTATGTTGTCTACCTCAACTTCAGCAAGGCTTTCGACACTGTCTCCCACGACATCCTCATGGGCAAGCTTGGGAAGTGTGGGCTGGACAAGTGGACAGTAAGGTTGATTGAGAACTGGCTGAATGCCCAGCCTCAGAGGATCATCATCCCTGGCACAGGGTCTAGTTGGAGGCCTGTCACTAGTGGTGTCTCCCCAGGGGTCAATACTGGGCCCAGAATTGTTTAACTTATTCATCATGACTTGGATGAAGGGGAGAATGTCTCCTCAGCAAGGTCACTGATGACACAAAGCTGGGAGGAGTGGCCGATACCCCAGAGGGCTGTGCAGCCCTTCAGAAGGACCTTGACAGGTTGGAGAGATGGGCAGAGAAGAACTGTCTGAAATTCAACAAAGGCAAATGCAGGGTCCTGCACCTGGGGAGGAATAACCCCACACACCTGTACAGGCTGGCGACTGACCTTCTGGAAAGCAGCTCTGAAGAGAAGGACCTGGGGATCCGGGTGGGCAACAAGCTGTCCATTAGCCAGCAGTGTGTCCTTGTGGCCAAGAAGGCCAGTGGTATCCTGGGGTGCATCAGGAATAGCACTGAGGGAGGTGATCCTGCCCCTCAGTCCTGGTGAGGCCTCCTCTGGAGTTCTGAGTCCAGTTCTGGGCTCCTCAAGATAAGAGAGAGACATGGAGCTCCTGGATTTAGTCCTGGAGAGCTGCAAGGATGGTTTAGGGGACTGGAGCATCTCACTTATGAGGAAAGGCTAGTGGAGCTGGGCCTGCTTATCCTATCAGTCTACACAAGTGTGTGGGAAGGGAGTGTGTCAAGAGGATGGAGCCAGGCTTCTCTTGGTGATGCCAAGCAATAGGAAGGTAGGCAATAGGCATAAACTGATGCATAGAAAGTTTCACCTGAACATGAGGAAGAAATTCTTTACTGTGCAGGAGGCTGAGCACTGGAACAGGTTGTGTGGAGAGGTGGTAGAGTCTGCTCCTCTGGAGATATTCAAAATCTGTCTGAATACACTCCCTAGTAATATGCTCTAGAGTACCCTGCTAGAGCAGGGAGGTTGGACTAGATGACCTCCAGCAGTCCCTTCTAACTTTACCCAGTCTGTGAGCCTGTGATCTTTATCTTTTTTTTAATATATATGTATATAAGACTGAGCTTATATTATTTATTATATTATCATTGATTTGATACCGTGTATACATATCTATCTGTATATATCTATGAAACTTTAAAACTGTGCTTCTTTCCTTTCTGTTATTACTTTCCATCTCTTAAGATGTCCAGCCAAATCAGTAAGACAGCTTTGAGCCTGCTTCACGAGTTTTTCAGCTGGACAGTCTCCACGCAGTGAAAGATCCAGAGCTCTTTCTATTGCCAGGTCCTCTCATCTCATTCACTGTTTCTTATTGTTATTACCTGTCTATTAGTTGTCTGAAAAATGATGGAAGCTTTTGCATGACTTTTCATAAATTGTTGAATTTCCACAACAATACAATAATTTGTTGTATTCCCTGTGCTGGTTCAAGCAACAGGATCTGGATACAGTTATGATCATTTCCCCCGCTACTATAGGCATCCTCATAAAATGTGGATTGAATATATTTATTTATTGCTGTCAATAAAATAATTTCTGGTAGTGAAAAAAATAGTCCACATTCATCTGTGTTCGTCTTTCCCATTTCAGTCTGTGTATTCTTTCCTCAGTCCTGCTTCTCTACAGAGAAGTTGTTAAATGAACACCGTCCTTTCATAACCAATTACTGTAACAATACACAACTAAATTAAAGACTTTATACTTTAGGAAAGAGATCTAAAGAGAACTAATTCAAGGAATGAATCTAAAAATACTAATGAAATTGCCTATCTATGCAACCCTCTGATAGGAAGACTTGCAGTTTCTGACCTGTATGTAATAAGCATACAGTAGTACTTAAGTTGTCACAAATATGTTTGCTGTTTTATACTGGGCCAAGAGTAAAGGCAGAAGTGAGATGGTCTACCTGAGCAAGACTCTTGATCCAAGGTATGCTGGCTGGCAGACAAGAAATGGAAACTAGGGAGTCATTCCTCTTCAGAGAATTCCTTCTAGCCAAATTTTTGTGTCTTGTTTTACTATTATAGTGCATTTTTTTACATTCTCATTTGATTACAATTCATTAAAAATATCTGTCTATACATATAAGTGTGTATAGAGACAGAAAACAAAGAGAGGGACTGGTGAAATACTTGATATTTTTCTCCTTATTGTTCTGGTTTTTCCTCTCTTCCCAGATCTCCATTTTATAGCTCTGCTTTCACATCTCATCTTCTACCTGGTATGTGAGTGGGAGAAATGAGGTCACTGGCAGGTTTTCCAGTTTCTCAGTGTTCTGGTATGACTTCTGTATAGTTCCAATATGAGGAAGACTTTAACTAACTAACTAAATCAATCAATAAATAGATATGAGTATGTAAATATCATATGTATTTCTTAAATTAACTTACACTGGAATTCTGTCATGGAGAATCTCAATTGCAGACAAAAGCCGATATACATCACTCAAGCAATCACGACAGCAGTGTTCAGTGGATTTTGCAACTTTGAAAATTGTTTTACCATAGTTATGACTTACTTTTGTTTTCTCTTTGCTATTAAATGGCCAATTCTTAGAAGAAAAACATTCACAGATAAATTAATTAAAGTATTTTATGCAAAATGGGAATCAGATGAATTTATAAATCAATAGCAGGGTGATATCAAAAGTAACCATATCCAAATTCTGGGAATGGAGCTATCGATGGGATTTAGGTGCCCAGGTCAAGCTTACTTGGAGAGTACTTTGCACTTTTTGAACTCCCCAGAGTATGCTGGCAGCTCCCCTTAACATGTCTAAGTTTCTCTTATCTTCCTCTCATTTCCATCTGAATAGTTATCAGAGTATCTAAGCATCCAAGAGGTTATTTGCCAGAGGTGGCATTAATTTCCTTTGTCAGCAATGATTCCTTCTTTTCCTTTTTCCTCCAAAGGGAATTTCTATTTTTTGCTTCTTCAAATTCCTAAATAACTTCTCTGTACAGGTATTGGCATATGTTGTCATTTTAGTAATTCCACTCAGATTTTCCCAGTATTTAAGTTTTACCCCTTAAAACTTGTATTGAAAGTTGATTATATTTTAGAGCTAGCAAAAATAACAGCATTCTTCCCAATCTCCAACTACAGTTTTTCGATTTTAATTACATAATATATTTGAGTGGTGAATGACTTTTAAGGCAGTTGCTCCCAGGTATATTACTGTTTCCAGGAAATTTCAGCTAAAGGCTTTAGAATGATTTGGAGTGCA
The DNA here is from genome assembly GCF_003945725.1 of Corapipo altera. NCBI lineage: Eukaryota > Metazoa > Chordata > Aves > Passeriformes > Pipridae > Corapipo > Corapipo altera. Next base: position 6,678,067 of record NW_020884908.1, read on the forward strand.
AAATAGACAGATTTCAGTAAAATTAATCAGCACCAGAAAAACATAAATAAATCAGTCTGATTTTTTTTTTATTACTTCATTTTTGATGCTTTCATTTTTGATTACTTCATTTTCATGATAGAACAGGAGACAACTCTTGACTTCTGCATAGAAATTAGGATTTAATAGAGGCAGGGAGCTTAGGATCTCCACTGAGGAATTGTGATCACTGTTCTGCTAGATTTGCCATCAAAAGGGCAGGTGAATTCCTTAGGGAAATTGTAGAGGCAGTGAACTTTGAAAGAATATTTTTATAAGCTATCAGTACAAAGGGAAGTTCTAAGAGCAGAATGAAGAGTAAAGTGACTACAGAAAAGGAAAGAAGGCTGGATATTTTAAGACCATCCTAGTGGAAGGTATATTAAAACAGAGATGCACCGACATGGCTAAACTCCTCCCCATAATTAATGGGTTTATTTAAGATAAAAGAAACCAGATTTTTAAAAATAGAATAGAACAAAACAGAACAGAACTGGACAGAACCAGATTATTTCTGTTGGAAGGGACCTACAACAATCATATAGTTCAACTGCCTGACCAATTCAGAGCTAACCAAGTTAAAGCATGTTATTCAGGGCATTGTCCAAATATCAGGCTTGGGGCACTGACTACCTCTCTAGTAAGCCTTTTCCAGTGTTTGACCACCCACTCAATAAAGAAATGCTTCCTGATGTCCAAGACTAAACCTCTCCTGGCACAGCTTCCAACTATTCTAATGCATCCTATCACTGGATCCCAGGGAGAAGAGCTCAGCACCTTCCTCTCCACTTCCCCTCCTCAGGAAGCTGGAGAAAGAGCAGTGAGGTTACTCTTCAGGCCTCTTTCCTCCAAACTAAACAAATCCAACATCCTTAGCTGCACCTTACAGGACATGCCTTCCAGCCCTCTCACCAGTTTTATTATCCTCCTGCCAGAGATCATTCAGGGACCTTCATATCCTTCTTAATTTTGTGGGGCCTATAAATGCACTCAAGGTGAGGCTGTCTCAACACTGAATGCAATGGGGAAATCACCTCTTTTGACCATCTGGTTATACTGCGTTTGATGCACCCTGGGATGAGGTTTGCCCTCTTAGCTCTCAGGGCACACGCCTCACAATGAGCTGCTGCCGACCAGTATTCCCAGATCCCTTTCTGCAGGGCTGCTCTCCAGCCACTCCTCTCCTCATTTATACTTGTACCTGGCCTTACTCTGTCCTAGGTGCAGAATCTGGCACCTGTTAAATTTCATCCCACTAATCATGCCAGTACAAGAAGGCTAAATTTTATTCTAGGTGGTCAGTAGATCAAATGAGTGTTAAGGTTTGGTTGGTTGGTTGTGTTTTGAATCAGCATGTTGTTCCAGGTTCTCATACCAGCCCAAATATTTCAGTGAATGTCTTAAGTAAAAAGCTGTAGGCTAGCACATAGGCAGCACGCAATACCTACCAGTTGAACACTAGCCGCTGTAAACAGCCTGAAATTGCTTATTCCAAGCCAAGCACACCACAAACAACAGGTGGCAGGAGAGAGAAACAGAAAGTAGCCAGGTATCATTTGAAATTGGAGGTCAGCTCTGGCCACATTGGAGACATGGGCAGGGCTGGTTTTTAGCATATTCTTACTGCCTGTGTTCTGCCAAACCCGATGTCTGCCAAGCCATTGAGAACAACAGCAGCCAGGAGCTCATCCCACTTCTCCTTTCCCTGTGGAGATGATGCAGGCAGGCTGAGAGGTTGGTGCTGCGAAGTGGTGACTCCTGTAACACTGTAGATATATCAAAGAGTATCATCATCTCAGTGGTGTCTTACCTGAGTCCAGGCCCAGTGTATAGAATTTGGAAGTCCAAGACATACAGAGCATCATAGAAGTTCTTCTGTGAGGTAGGAGGAAAGGGCAGAATGGGGTTTTCTAGTCCAAAAACATTCCCTTGGAAACCAGACAAAGCGTGCATAAGTAAAAAAATGAGAACAATGAATATCTACAGACTAATAAACAAAGGTTTCCCATATCATGAGCACACTATAAAAAGAATTATAGGTTCCTTAACAGTAATCTATAAAGAAAATTTAAATTAATTGTTTGATTAGCAAAGAGAGGAAAAGTGTTATATAGCAAGCCTACTGAAGACTTATTAGTGATCTGGAAGAGAAACATGGAACAATTTAGCGAAGTTAATGAAGTTTCAGAATGATGAAAAATTACTTCAGAGCCTGCATTCTTCTGAAGATACCATAAGCCCAGGAGGATGGCAGTCAGCTCTAGAGGCTAGCATCTCCACAGATCCCTAGGCTTTGTTTACTGAGCTGCTCAGCTAATGAATCAACACTCGATGCTTTGTATGTGAGAGGAATAGTGTGGGAACCACTGTTCTCCTGCACGAGATCTTATTCACACATTCTTACTCAGTGGCACTGAACTGAAAAAGATCTCTGCTCCTATTTGCAAGAGCATAGTTTATGAACTTTATTAACATTTGGTGTTGCTGTTGGTCCCCAAAGTGTTTCGGCATAGAGTTGTATTTGTGCTCTTTAAAATACTAGGTCTTTGCTAGCCTAGTTGCTTTCAGGTAGAATTGATTCGGGAGCTCTTTTCCTGTTGCACTGGATGTCTTGAGCTGGTTGTGTCTATTGAGCTGTGCCTGTGGGAGAGCCTTCAGCTGATACATCAGCAACTAAATGGGAATTTATGCAACAAAAATAGGTGGTTTCTACCACATAGGGTGAAAAACTACAAGTGATACTGAGAAATGTTTAGTTCTGGGCAGTCTGAAAACATACTAGACTTCATGGCTGCAAAGTCTGTCTCACTTCTTGAACTGTTTAGTCCCTGCAATCATTAGTCCACCGATATTTGTTCTGTGTTATCAAGATTATTACTATAAATAATAAAGTATGCAGCAGGGTTTGTTCTTAGTTTTTGTATGTGTGTTTTGGGTTTTGTTTCCTTCAAACAGAAGTTAAAACTTATAGTGCTACACACGGTCTTTGTAGGCAAGTCTCTTACTGTGGTTTTCCACCTCCTGAACTCACACCTGCATCTCTCTCCATACATATGATTGCTGAGATCTATAAAACAAACCTTTCACATATTTCCCTTCTTTGACTTCAGTAGCAGTTACTAGTTCTTCTTAACTTTGAGCAGTTTTGTAAGTTTTCATGTTTACAATGGTGAAAATTGTATTTCTTCCTACTGGTACATATATTTAGTCAGATTTTTCTTCCTGCAATATATTTTATATAAAAAAATGACAGTTCATCAAAAGTAAAGTATTTTCTTAAATTATTTCTCGGAATGAAAATTGAAAAAAACCTGTTTAGAGCGGTAACAACATTTTATTTTAACCTTTGTGGAACAAAATATTTTAATCTTCTACTTTGAAATAACTCATTTCAGTATTTTCTTTACTTCATATTTATAAAACAATATAAAGAGAAACCTAAAGAATTAAATTAAATATATTGATTTTTCAACACTGAATACATTACTTGGGGGACTTTTCAGTTAACAGAATATTTGCATGAAAAGCTTTTGTTCTGCTACAGAAGAAAAGGCATTTCAAAATTAGGAAATTTAACTAATGACATGGCTCCCACATGGTTTTAATTGATACAGAAAAATACATGCTGTAGCTGTAGGAGATTTCATCAAGTACTTTACCATTCTTAAGTTAAAAACTGATGACTATTAATAATGAATTTACCAATGCAAAACAGGTCCTTCCATGTCTCACAGTTAGCTGTCCATCTTCTATATCTTTTCTAAGAACTGGAGAGTTTTAAGCACTTAAGTTTGACTGTTTCTGTGAACTGAGAAACAGTCTTTGACCAACAGCTGTTTTCAGAATGGCTGTCACGCAGCAATGCAATCATAGTTCCTTTAGACTTTAACTAAACAGGAAAAATTCCAGCAGATATTTACATACTCAAACATATTAGAGTTATTCTGTAAAATGTTCATCTTCCTCTACATTTTGTGAAATGATTGTTACTCCAGTTTCATACAAACTATGAGGAGAAATGCACATGGATAAGCTTCTCTTAGATCCATGAATAAGATACCACCTACTCCAAAATTTGACACACAGGTTGACAGACTTGAAAAACTTAACATAGCATGAAGAATATCAGCTTGCTATTCTAGCTAGAAACAAAACCTAGAAAACTAAGCATCCTGGGTTTTAAAACACATAACTGACTAGCCCTCCAGATACAAAAATCTGAGCACATGCATGATCCTGTGAGACAGGATGTAACATTCTCCACCTTCATCTTGAATGCTGAGAATCAGATATTTGTTTGTAAGTCCTATTTGAGAAGAGTGTGGTATGGAGGGTTACAAACCTAAAGATCAAAGAATTACAAAAAAAATTAGTCAAAAAAATAGTAACTTAGTGTATTCAAAGATGTCTTATGTGTAGAGGTGTAGAAAACAGGTATTGAGAAAGAACAACCTCTTTTACAGATTCTGAAATTCAGAATTTGAAAATCACTGCAAAATTGTTATTCTCTTCAGAAATGGTATGAAAATTTGCTCATATTTCAAAGATCAACATAATATTTAATTCATGAGGAAGAAGAATTCTTGGGGGGGGGAAAAGCGCCAAACCTAAAGCAGAAAGAAGGGCCCTTGGACTGCTGGAATACCAAATGCAAGCAACAACTGCCTATATTCAGATGAAATGTTGGTGTGTCCTACTTTCTATATCCATGTCACTGGTCCTTCACAACGTTTTCACTGCAATGGAATACTCCTTTTATTTTTTTAATCAAGTTGAAAGCACCAGAAAACTAGGAAAAAAGCATGAGAGCAGAAAACTGTTTCACATTGTTACAGTAACTGAAATTTAAACGTAACCATATTTGCTAGAAATTTGTGAAACATTGCTCTGGGCAAATTTACATTAAACAAATTTCTAATTTGTTGTATAATTATAATCAGTTAAATAATGCCATTCAAATATCATGAATAATGCAATTCTTATTCATATTCACCAAGGACTTTACTTCTAATAATTCTCATCAGTCTGGACAGTTTGCTTTTTGGGGCAGAAAAGTAGGGATTTATCTGATATTTTTCTGAAGTATTTTACCTTCTGCATTCAGGAAAAAGAAAAATGCTGAGTGTCTGTGTTGTCATGAAGCGAGTAGCAGAAGCCTAGGCAATGGAGTTCATAATTCATAACCACAGTCTATTATTTAGGAGAAAATTTTCCTCTCTAAAACAAATATAACAACAAATGTGCTTAGCCATGAAAAAGACAGGCTACATAAAGAGCCCTCTTGGTCCAATTTCCTGGTATGAAAAGAAGCAGCATAAAATTCTGGTCCAAACAAATCCAGTGACTATTGTGTTAAATAGGATTAGAATTAGTCCCCATAACCTCAATTTCTGTTTGTAACATGGAAAGCCAGTTCTAACCAAGAGAGGGATGTCTAGTAATTCCAATCCTGCTGTTTACTGCCATGCTATCACTCCCCTATCAAATCAGCTTTTTTTCACCTTTATGTGCTCCTGCCTATAGTGAGATCATTTCATTTCCTCCTGCTAGCTGAATCCTAAGTTCCAGATAGCAATCTGTGTATGACAGACAAAGCTGTAAAATAGTATTTTGCCAAACAGAGGCACATCAAGTAATTTTGTGCACATTTTCTGGGTCCATTGCCTGCATATAAGAAAACTCAAACACTTTCTTCCTGATAGATAAGAAAGCTGAGCTTTTTTGGGTAAAAGAAAAGGAGAAAGAGAAGTAAGGGAGGCTCTAACTTAGCCAGATGCATGATCTCTCATTAGAGTACTTATGGAAAGGCATAGCCACTTTCTTTCCACCCACCTATTAGGCATAAGCTGAGATTGCAAAGAGATTGTGATCTTAAGAATGGAATTGCATCAGGTGACCCTTGGACAAGTGCAAACAGTGTGGAAACCACATCTTATTCAGGAGAAGTTACAAGTTCAGAGACAGAGCCATCTTCTGGGGTAAGTTGTGTGACAGAGGTATGGTGGTTGACACACAAAGAGATGGAATGCACTGGATCATGGAAAATCCTGGACCAGACACAAGAGAATCAAGAATACCTAGGAATGGTATTGCGTATAAGTGAACTAGAGAAAGGCTATTACCTTCAATTTCTTTCCTGGGAGAAAGTTTTCCCATGTAATAAAAAAAACCAAAAATCTAAAAGTGATTTCCCTGTCTCACTCTTTGCCCTTCTAGCAACATCTGCTGTGGGCTGAGCTGAAAGTCATGTTGCTTTTACATAGCATCATTCACCCTGACGATTCTTCCTTAGTATATATTTCAACAGCTGTCATTCTTGTTAGCCTAGCTCAGTCTTTCCGGTTTTCCATTACTGTTAAACCTCAGAAGATTCCCTTGGGCCCAGTTCTCAAGCTTGTTCAGGTCCTTCTGGATGACATTTCATCCTTCAGGTGTGTCAGCCACCACTCAGCTTGATGTCATCTGCAAATTTGCTGAGGGTGCACTCAATCCTCTCATCTATGTCATTAATGAATACGTTAAATATCACTGATCCCAGTATAGACTCCTGAGGGATACCACTTGTCACTGACGTCCATCAGGACTCTGAGCTCTTGACTACTACTTTCTGGATGTGACTGTGCAACCAATTTCTTAACAGTCCACCCATTAAATACATCTGCCTCCCACTCATAGAGAAGGATGTTGTGGGGGACTGTGCCAAAGGCTTGACAGAAGACCAGATCAATGACGTCTTTGTCCACTGATGTAGTCATTCCATCATAGAAGGCCACTCAGTTGGTCAGGCAGGACTTGTCCTTGGTGAAGCTGTGCTGGCTGTCACAAACCACCTCCCTGTTCTCCATGTGCCTTAGCACAGCTTCTTGGAGGATCTGTTCCATGATCTTCCCAGGCATAGAGGTAAGGCTGACAGGTCAGTAGTTCCTAAGGCTCCTCCTTTCTACCCTTTTTAAAGAGGGGTACAATGTTTCTCTTTTTCCAGTCATTTGGGACTGTCATGACTTTTCAAATATTGTGGAGGGTGGTCTGGCAACTACATCAGCCAATTCCTCAGGACTCTGGGAAATGTTTCTTTGGGCCCCATAGACTTATATATGTTAATGTTCATCAGCTGGTCAGGAACCTGATCTTACAGTGGGAAGCACTTTGTCTCCTCCCAGTCCCTATCTTACTGTCCATCCATTCAAGACATGTGGGAAGAAAAGTTGCAATTGAGCACTGACGCAAAAATATTCTCAGGTACCTCAGCCTTCTCACCTTCCTTGCCCCATTTCTTGCTCCTGGGGGTTGCTAGCTCTTGCTTAACTTAAAGGTCTGCCAGCTCCATTCCACTCCTTGTTCCTGGGGGCAGTCTCCCAAGGGATCCTATTGACTCTTTCATTGAAGAGCTGGAAGTCTGCTTTCCTAAAGTTCAGGAGCCTAACTTTACTCCTTACCTGACTCATATCCCTCAGGACTACCAACTCTACCAATGCATGATCACTGCAGCCCAGGTTGCCTCCAGTCTTGGTGTCCCTACTTGTCTCCCTTACGGTGGTGACCGTCAGATCCAGTATTGCAACCCCTCTGGTAGGGCTGGCTGTCACCTGGTTCGAGAAGTTATCCTCCATGCATTTCTTTACATAAAGAGGTGGTTTGAATGTGAAGAGTTGTCTCTGAGGAACAGCCATGAACAGGTTGAAAGCCTGTGGGTAAGAATCAAAGACTGAGGCAAAAAAGGGAACCTTGTGGTTGGTGCCTATTACAGGTCACTTCACCAGGGGAAGGCTTTGCCAACTCAGTTAAAAGAGTTTTTGTGCTCACAGGCTCTTGTGAGGGGAGAGAGGGAACCACCCTAACATCTGCAAAAAGTAGCATATTGACCTGTAGGCAATCCAGGATTGCCAGCATACCCAGTGCTGTGTAGGTCATTCCATTGTCAAAAAAAAAAAAAAAAAAAAAAAACCCACCAAATTTTGATGATTACACTAACTGCAGAGCCATGTATTAAAAAACTCAGTCTGTCTGTTTCTGTGAATGTTATTGCCTTCAACTGGAAGTATAGAGGAGAATATAACTTGTGCCCCAGATTCCCTTACCAAATGTCCCAAGGTCCTGAAGTCCCTTTGGACTACATGTTACCGCTTCATCGCCCCCTACCTGGAAGATCAGTAATGGATAGTAGTCTAAAAATCATCAAAAATCACCTTACACTCTGCAGTACAGAGATCATGTACCTACCCTTCAAATCTATCTATCTATCTATAATATACAGAGATGCATATTCTGTCCTTGCTGGTCCACATCATGATTAAGTTTTGAAAGGGAGAAATGAAGAATATCTTCTTCCAGTAGGTCCCTCTAGAAAAAATTAAAGGCGTACAAAAAGGTCCTCAAAGCTTTTTACTTTAGTTAATTCTCTGTAGACATCAAAGACATTACCTATAATTCAGTCACCATAATTAACAACCAGTTCTTAATGAATGCTTTGTACCCACTTCAGCAGGAAAAGCTGGGCATCAAGCATTTTAAAGAAATCTCTGGATCTCCTTAAAGATTTTAAAAATATTTTTGTTTTCTTTCTTGTTTATATTAATTTTCCTTGTATTCATTTCATTTATAGAAAATCAATGGCACTCAGCACATTATGAACATTGTAGCAATTTCCCTTTCAGCTTGCAATTATTTCTTCATCATCCTTTCTATTAATAATATTTGTACACATGCAGTTATTCAGTATTTAAAACTAAAACTGTAAATGCAGTATAGTGCCTTATTTCAGCTTACAACTTGTACAAAACCAAAGCTGATTTTTAAAAAAAATATTCAGCTCTTTCAGGATCCATTAAAAAGTAGTATTTATAGAAAACATTCATTTTAAGCCTTTGTGGTGTAATATCATCTTTCTTTGCATTAAACTTTGGAAGGGCAAACCTGTAAAATAAAACTGCCTTTTGTTTTCCTCTTCTGTTCTTCAACATTTATAAAAGGAAGAAAAACACCTCCCTTATGGTAACTTCTTGAAAAGTAAAACTTAATAAACATTTTTGTAAAACACATCCATTCCATGTGTTTTAAGTATATGATCAAAAGAAAGACAATTTCTTATCTTTAGGAAGTAGAGGGGAGTAAAAGTTAGTTAGTTCTTCCCTTATCTTCAAGAGGTTGTTCTTTTAATACAACTACTATCCAAGTTTTACCTTTGCAAGAGAGATGCCTATGAATCTGTACTTCAAAATTTCCCATTTCACACTCTGCGAAACATATTATTTGGATTGCTTCAGATCTTTTTATTCTAAACAAAAACACTAAGGGCTTTTAAAATTTCTACTTCTCAAAATATCTTCTTAATTTCATTATACTATCTAGTGAAAGCACAGAGAAATGTGATAAATGGAGGCCCAGTTGTGAGACAGATCTGTTGCATTCAGCGCTGGTGAGGCCTTATCTAAAATACTGCCCCACCTTTTAGTATGATACTTTGGTAAAGGTATGAAAAGACTGCAGAGAACAAAGTACAAACCTACATAACTGTGCTGAGAGATTGAAGGAGTTGAAGCTCAGAATCACATTTCCCCTCATGAATGTTAGTGGCTAAGTATAAGATTCAACATTACACATCAGCCAGGTCTAAAGAGCACAGTAAGTTACCAGCAGGCAGTAGGTCTAATGGTCTGGATTTCAGGTTAGGGTGAGGTGGAACTCAGGAGGAATGGTGTTTCCAAATGCATGGAGAGTCTGCGTCCTTCAAGTTGGGTGCTCACTTCTAGTCTTTGAGGCTACCATTTCACTCCTGCTAAACTGTGGCTCAGAGTCTCTTGAGTCACTTTACAATTGGATGCTTGGGGAAAGCAGGGCTAAAGAACCACAAAGGACTTAACCAATCTCATGGGTAGGTGAACAACCCCAAGGGAACTTTTGCAGGAAGACCTGTCTCACCAAAGGATAAAACTACATGCCAGAAAGTCAACACATCAAATACCTGGGAAGCAAGTAACGATCAAATTAAGCCTACCCTTGTGAACTGATGTTCTTTCATTAACTTGATACCTTCACCTCCATCAAGAGGTTTCTGCTTTGGATATGAATAATTTTAGACTCTGACCTTTGAAGCTTTTGAAAAAAATCATCACCCAGTGTCTAAAAGGGATACTTTAAGAGAAGAGCTCCTTACCTTATTCAGCAGGGTACATCTAATTTTCTCTTTTATCTTAGCAACCCACTACCTGTCCCCATCCCTGACATTTAATTGCAGTGAAAGCAGATGGGGGAAGGCTGGGTGTGGGGAGGCAGGAGGTGTTTCCAGTGCAATAAATACTATGCTTCTCTTTCTACACTTAGTACTTTGAAAAACAAGGAAGCCTAATTGCCTCTGAAAGTAGTGCTTAAAGTTATTTTTAAACTACATTTAAATATATTTGTTGAAATGTGTCACTCTGATCTGATTCCCACTTGATTTGGATTTCACATAGGTAAGAAATAATTTTTTTGTCATGCTCTGCTACAATTTTAAAGGGGAAAAAAGTATCTTTCAGCATTTTTTTATTTCTGCAGCATTTGAAGAATAGATTTTTGTGGCAGGTGTATATAGCCTGTGCCCCAGCCTTTATGGAACATAGCCTTTCAAAATTCAGAGTTGGCTAAAATTACATTAGATCTTTCCACGTGTGTGAATCACACAACAAATGGGTTAAATTGTAACAGGTTAACACCCCTAAAATATAACAAGTGTCAGTGGCCTTGTGACGTCTGTTACAATAAGTACTGAGCAACATTCTTATTCTGCTATCTCAGACCCTCATCCAGTGGTGTTGGGTTGTTACTGCTTCAAGAAAAGGAATCGACAAATGGTGAAATATACAGGGAGGAAAGCATAATAATCACAGAATCACAGAATGATTGAGATTGGAAGGGACATCTCGTCCAACCCCTTGCTCAGGCAGGACCAGTTGCCCAGGACTGTGTCCAGGCAGCTTTTGAATATCAAGGAGTATGGAGATTTCACAGCCTCTCTGGTCAATCTGTGCCAATGCTTCATTACCCTTACTGTGAAAAAAGAGTTCCCCGATGCTGAGGAGAAACTTCCTGTGTTTTATTTTGTGCCCGTTGCTTCTGGTCATCACTGAAAAAAGCCCGACTTTGCAGTCTTTACATCCTCTCATCATGTATTTGTACACATTGACAAAATCCCCTCAAAAACACTCCTTTCTCCAGGATGAACAGTCCCAGGTCTCTCAGCCTTTCCTTGTGTGACAGATGCTTCAGTCCCTTCACCGTCTTTGCAAAGTTTCACTGGACTGTCTCCAGGATGTCCCTGTCTCTGTTATACTGGGGAGCTCAGAACTGGTCGCAATACTTTTGGTGTGGCCTTAACAGTGGTGAAGGTAAAGATCATATTGTACAGGGGAAGGAAAACATAGTTTCTGAGCTTTTTAATGCCTAAATTAAATTAAAATAAAGACTCTCTTCATCAAAATCTTCTCAAGTTTCCATTTAAAACCAAGAAACTCTTTTGTTTTTCATTCAATTATCTTTTAACAATTACAAGAGAGATGCTGCTTCTTTTCCAGTGAAAAGAAGAATTTTATTCATCAAACACTCCTCCTAAGTTCCTTCTTTTCATCAAACACTCCTTCCTAAGTTCCATGCTTAAAAATAACTTCTGAGAAGCTGAAGCACATCCTTTTTCCAAGACATTCACTTGAGGTACCAACAACTTCTGCAAGCCACTCTCTGTGCTCCTGCAAATCTGCTTTGTGCTGTTGATATCAAGAGAATGAAACTGGCTCGTGCCAGATTTTTTGCTGGTATCTGCATGACTGATGTCCAAATTCACTTGAAAAGAGAGCATAGCAGAAACTGAGGATATTTAGCTCTGCTGGCTTAGTATGTCCACGCCAACAGCCTCAGTCATCAGAACAGCATAACTTGTGCTGACGTGTGGGAATACACTTCCATCTTGTCATTACACAAGCTAATGGTGATGATTGTCTCAAACTCACTGGCATTTCAGAGCGGCCATTTCTGGCTTGACAGGTGCAGTTGAAGGAAACAAGGCTTACTCACCTTTGGTGTTAATATAAAATTTTCAAACACAGAGCACAATGATTCAGCCACCAAATTTCTTGATTTGAAATTTTGCAATGATGAAATTTGTGGCACCTCATCTCTTTATCAGTATCAGTACTTCAAAATGTGCTCCTTGCATATGTATATTCCTAGCTATCATATTCCCTCCTTCTCTCCTTTGGGTCATTCAGTAAATTTTCAGACATTTGGTTCTTACTCCAAATCTATACTTCAGTCAAAGGGTCGTGTAGCACCTACAAGCATGTTCTAATCCATCAAGAGTACAGCCAACCAGGTTTCAAATTGAAATTCTTGTTTTCCAGCTTAACCTGACCCATGATAGCAAATTGCAGAAGCAAGCACTTCTAGGAGGGTTGCTTTTGTTTGTTTTGCAGCTAAGCTACAGAAAAAGTAAATCATATCCAGAAGATACCATGTGCTTGCGAGTAACAATGTGTTGGCCTATTTTTCCTTGTCCGTTCTTCCTGAGATAATGTCATTTGTTGAAATGGATCTAACATACAACATGCTCCATGAAAAAGAAGATGAAAATATTTGCAAGCAGAGAAACCATATTCAGGCAAGTTTCTATAAGAATTTGTATTAGGTAACAGTGTTCACAGTGAAGTTATAGCAGAACTAGCCTGACTTTACTAATCATTGCTTCATAGTGGATTGCAGCATCAAAATGAGGTATGAATAAATGATCCAAAGTGTAATTCCATATCATCCCCACCTATTTATTCCTCCTCTAATGAACATCCATAACAAAAAAAACCTCTTCTATTCTCCACCTCCTGACTTTCCAGAATCAACACACTCTCCAAAATAAAAATTTAGCTAATCACCCATTTGTCTTCATAAATTATGTCTAAAAAAGAAGTTTTTCTCTATAATTTCTTTCAGAATTTTGTGCCTTGAGTGGGCACTTTGACTAAGCTTTAATAGTTTTCTTCACAACAAAATTGGAAATCTGCATGATTTAAAAATCAAATAGAAATAAATATTATTTGCAAGAACTCACGCCATACCAAAGTTCTGGACTTTAAGGTGGTAGGGTGTAATAACCTTTCAGCTTGAGACACATCCAAATTTCCAAAACCTCTTAAGAAGCATCACTAGGTCAGGAAAGGAAGAGATTCTCTCATAGGCAAGAGTCTATTGACAAACAGGTAAAATTAAACCACCAAATACACAAATTGGATCCAGTCCATGATTGTTAAGGTGGATTTTGCTCACTGATCTGTCCCTGGGCTCTCTGAAGCAGTCAGGATTTTCTCAGGACAAGACAGGAAGCGGTACAGAAGCCCCGTGTTATTGTGGGCAGGGGAATGGCATTGGTCAGTCTCACAGAGGTTTCTATCAGCATCCAGGTCAGGTGGGGAGTGAGACGAACACAGCGTGACTGAGATGGACACCATGGCTCTCCCAGGGGTGCTTGTGGGGCACCCAAGAGATTTGGGACTTTACAACACCACTGATGGAAAAACTGCTAGCAGCTGGAAAAGAGCATTGCATGAATGTTCTAAAACTGGGTGATTTCTTCTTCTAATTTGGGCTTAGTTCAGGAACTGATGGATGCTGTTTCACTTTGGCACTAGATATATTTTGGAGACTTGGTTTAAAAGCATACCTTTTTCATTATAAAGCTCCTTTTTATTCTCGTGGTTTGTTGGTTTTTTTTTTAAGAGGTGTTGAAAATCTTTTTGGTTGGGTCAAACAGAACTTAACACTTGCTTTCATCATTACTTTCTTACTTCAGTCCAAGTCCCCCAAACCCAGCTACTTCAGTCCAAGTAAAACTAATTACTCTCTCCCAGATTTGTTTGTTTGTTTGTTATTCATTTATGTGGTCACCAAACCAGAAAGAAAAGAAACAGAAAAAAACCCCACTGTTCACTGAGCTTGTCTATGCATTTGTGAACTTCCACCTTCACTTCTTGGCCCCAATATATTTACCACATCATCCTGTCTCCTGTATGGGCTGTGGGTCAGCTGTAGTATGTGAATGGTATATATGTTTATCTTTTCCCCAAGGTCAAGAATAAGAGGTAGTTTCAAAGGCAGGTTTACAATGTTATTTGGTGAAATGTTTTTTGTGAAAAACAAAGCCATTTAATCTCCCTAATAGTGTCCCTAATTAAGGATGCAAATATTCAATTAATTTGTAAAACGCAGTGGGCTTCACAATTGAGTGAAATAATATGAATGAAGTAATTGACCTGGGACCACAATTTATCTTTATACTCTTACCATTTCACAAAGGCATTACTTTGCTGAGAGTTACGTTTTATTCACACATTTGAGTAACAAAGCCCTGGGGATCTGAGATGTTTAATTACATCACAGCAGCATGCACAATGGTTACAACTCACAGGATATATTTTCTATATTCCCAACATTGTTAGCACACTACCCCCTGCTTTGCTGTCCTGGGAAAGAGGTCCATGGAAGGAAATCTCTTTGATGAATGTGTATTTCCGAAGTGCTTAGAAGTTTGTGTCTCAAAACAATCTTTTTACCTGAGTAAGACTGATAGATTATCATTACTCTACCAATCCTTTGTAGTAAAGAAATTATAAAATAATGGAGAGAAGTAAATCAAGGAGCAACCTTTTAATGGTGGGAAGATGCATAGTAGCATGCAACAGGCCCAGACCTACTGGCTGGGAGTGAAATTTAGATTTGTGCTCCTTTTCTACCCAGATGTGGTATTAGCTGTTGGATTAATCTCCTATATATCTTGCAATTCATTAGTCCCTCAGTGATTATTAGACCATTTCCCTTTCTCTCCCTAGCTCCTTGATGATAATGACAAGCTTTCTAATCATAATCTGGGTATTACCCAGGGGTCACAGTGGAGAAAACTCATTCCACGTGTAACAAAAAAAGCACCTGGCAACCAGAACTGCTCCTTCAACTCACCTCTCTCCTGGCCAATACCATGGCAAAAGGCCTTGTAAAATATTCTCTCTCAAGGGAAAGGATTTTTATATGGGTCCAGTATTTTAGGAGCATTTTTCCAACAAAACAGACAGGCATCTTCAACTGGAATAAGAGGTTAAAATTTCAAAGTACCCTATCTCACTGGTTATTGATACAAGTTAAATGGAATGTCATGTCTCACAGCTGCTGCTCAGATGAGGCAGTACCTTTTTCCAAACAAATGAAGGAAGTGTGTGGAGAGTTCTCAGTCACAGATACGTTCTGTTTGCCTGCAGTATAAAGTCAAAAATCTGGTTATGATGTGCAGGAACAAGCACATTCAAATGACTGGCAATTGCTAAATATCAAGTGCCAGGGCACCTATCACTGCCCTCTCCAGTGAACTGTGGAGCATTATATTTATAAATGATAATTTTGCACAAAAGCAGTCAGGTGATGAGTGCCCTCATTTTCTTTTAACAACAAGGCACAGATTCAGTATGCATCAGAAATCTGGAACCTGGACATGACCCAGTAATGTGTGCTTACAGCCCAGAAAACCAATCGTGTCCTTCACTAGAAATGTATGTAGTCAAAAGTACTCATTACTGGAACATAACCACTGTCTTAGCTGTATCTGTAGATCCCCTGCATTTCTAGTGCATGACCATACCTCAGCTGTGGTACCTTCCACCAAGCTTACCTTACATGTGGACTTCCAAGAGTACGGTGTTCTCCATACTGGAAAGGAGGCTGTGCCATGAAAGTCTTGGTGGTTGTGATTAATCATACCTCACTATCTTCTAAGCTGCAGGGGAAAGGAAAGTCAGTCCACATGAGTTTTTATTTTAAATGTTCTGAATAGGGTTGGAGAGGCAATTCCACTTGTTTAATAATTTCTGTATCTAACGTATCTTTTCTCCTCTGTAATTTCTTGTTTATTTTTAGTATCAATAATTCTATAGCAACAAGCAGTCTGTACTCTACATACAAATCAGGAATACTTTAAAATGCAAACATCAGCACTTTAACAATCTAAACAAGGGACAGCTTGCTAATTCTGTATAGGATTTCCAAGTGTGCTATCCTCAAAGGACTACATAATCATTAAACAAAGGCTTGAAAATTGAAATTAATATTGCTCTTCAGCATGTCAGAGAAAATTCTGTCTTGGCTTCTATATTTCTTCTAGCTCAAATATTCTTCCTCACTTTCCTATGAGTGTAACAACTTGGCTTTAACTTATTATTTTTGTGGATGTCAGGTGCTTTGATAATCGCTCAAGGATTTTGCTTCTACATTTTGGAGAAAAGGGGAGCTCCAGGTGCAGTATAATAAGTGTCAGGAAGACCAAATGAAAAAAAAAAAAAAGAGAGACAGGAATAGAATAGTAACACTGGCAAATCTTTAAATATAATCTCTGATGTCAAGAACACCACCTTTTTAACTGAAAGGTTAGTGGGGTTTGCAATTTCATTTATCATGAATACAAGACATATTTGGGTGGGACAATGAAAAACACCTGGGGAAATTAGATTCTGAAATCCCATTAAAAAAAATCAGGTGCTTTTGAAAATCTTAACTGTAAACTTAAAAAGAAATGTTTCCATTTGGCTTTCCTCCTGCTAGGTCCTGCAAAATATTGTGTACAGGACATCATAACTAAATCATACAAAGGAAAAAAAACTGACTAGAGATCATTTATATCTTCTGAGAAGGCAAAAAGGAGCCAATTTCCCATCCTCCTTCGGCAGTGAACTGTAGTCACCAAAATGCAGTGAATTCAGTGAAATTTCTACCTTTTGTGTTCCAGAATTTCTGGATTTTTCAGCAGCCCTTTGAAGCTAGAACGTCCCAACAATTCAGCCTCCATAGTATATTGGTAACTGAGTACAAATGTTTCATTTGGAAAACAAGGGTATTCTTAGCACTATTTTGATAAGTACTACCTGAGAGATAAGTTTTAAATGCTGAATTTTTCAAAATTGCTGCACATGGGAAATTATTTCATGCAAAGATTTTTTGGAAAGCCACTCTCAAAAATTTATTTGCCAAAGCAGGCTCTGAGTTCGAGAAGCATGTGGTGAGGCACATGGCACATGGTGAGATTCTTGGTGTGTCCTGTGTAGAGACAGGAGTTGGACTTGATGATCCTGATGGGTCCCTTCCAATTCAGCATATTCTATGATTTTATGATTCTATGACAACCCCTGACTGCAAATGGCCTGGACGCACTACTCCAGGTGGGGTCTCATGAGTGTAGATTAGAGGTCAAGAATCACCTCCCTCAACTTGGTGTCCACACCTTTCTTGATGCAGCCCAGGATACAGTTCTGGACTGCAAGCACATGCTGCTGGCTCATGTCCAGCTTTTTATTCAACAGAACCAGATCACCTCTCCATCTTGCCTGTGCCTGAATACTGCGTCCATGAGGATCTGCTCCGTGGTCTTCCCAGGCACAGAAGTGAGGATCACTGGTCTGTAGTTCTCTGGATCATCGTTTCTCTCCTTTTTAAAAATAGGAGCAATGTTTCCCTTCTTCCAGTCACTGAGGACTTCACATGACTGCCATGACTTCAAATATAAGGGGGACTGGCTTGGCAACTGCATCAGCCATTTCCCTCAGGACCCTGTGATGAATCTCATCAGGCCCTGTAGATCTGTGACTATTCATTTTAATTAGGTGGTCTCAAACCTGTTCTTTGCTTACATTGGGAGAGACTTCTTTCTCCCAACCTCCACCTAAAGGTTCAGGGACCTGAGAGATGTGGGAAGTCTGACTGGTCAGTAACATTTTCCAGACGCATCTTGACAAATTTGTGTGATCAGGCATACAACAAAGCAATAGGATAGCTATTGGATAGTTCCTTAGATGGCATTCCCTGTAATCTTTCGTAAACATTTCATGAACTGTCACCATTATGAAATCAAAGAAGATGCATGGGGATATTTGTGGAAAGCCACATGTTCAGCTGTAAATCTGCAAACGTTCAGCTGCAAATCAGGTGATGATTATGCATGCAAAGAAGGTTAAGGTTTGAGTAATTGAGTTCATCTGTTCCTAAGCCGTGGCTTGAGAAAAGTTCACTGATATGTTTAAATTTTGAGCAAGAACAACCTTCAGCACAACCATAGACCCTTTACCAAAGGAAAGAATATTAGATTTAAATGTACCATATTATTCATCATTCACCCAACTGAGTCTCATTAAGAAACTGACATCCACTGAAAAGGAATCCTGAAAAGGGCAGTCATATCTCAAAACTTTTAATTTGATATTACTCAGTTTGCTACCAATGTCTTTGGCAATGAGGGAAATGAGGTTATTTATTTTTAAATCCTCTAAAATAAATTGCCACCTCTCACAGAATCTACAGATGCTATAAGTTTGCTGCTTGACTGAAAAGAAATTTTTACTCTCCTTGTCTTCCTTAATATATACAAAATGGAGGGGTTTCACTCCATTTGTGGGAAGAAAACTCTGTCTACACATGGGAAAGAGGTGCTTCCTTTCTCTTATCCTACAGTCCTCTTAGCTTGCTCTCATAAGACATGTAAGTACTTCACCACTTACCTCTTCTTTTCATATTTTTAGCCTCCTTTTTTTTTCTCATTTTCTTCTCAGAGTTTTTCTCCCTTTACCATCTCCTACTCCTTGTATTCTTCTCTTTTTACCTTATGTAATGTATCTATCTCCCTGCTGCACCCTTTTTTGCCAGCCTTTCTTCTGTCTTTGCTGACCTTCCACCCTGAACACCAATTAATACAACCTAAGAGAACAGAGGGCCCGTTTTCAAGGGGGGAAAGTTTTTAGCTTGTTAGGACCAACACTAGAAAGAAGTTTTCCTTTTTTAGGAACACATTGAAATCAATGGTGATCTGACCACATGGTGTTGTGAGAACCATGAGCAAAGTGACTAATGTGAGGTGAAGTGGAATAAAATCAGTTCAGAAGACGGAAGATGAAGCAGACTTGTCTTCAATTTATTTGCGGCATGTCTTCTGCTTGCACACCTCTGGATGAACTAACGGTTTGCCTCCTTAACTGAAAGCACATCTATTTCTATACATTTTTATTACAGCTGGCAGCTTGTTGTTCCAATATATCGTTCTGTTGCAGTGTATTACATGGCACAGCATAGTAGTGTGATGAAATGAAATGTCAGACTCACATCAGATATATTTAGAATTATATGTGTCTATGTCCAGCAGGGTAAATATGCTATTAGATCACAGAGCCATTTTGCAAGGTGATATGCGTGGTTATGAGTCACTTAGTTGCCAAGGCCAGCTAGTCTTATCATAATAGGAAGCTCATCTATTCTGTTTACAGCTTCAGTACCATGAAATCAACATGAAACAATTAGACAATTTTAAATATAATCTTGAAGCTGTGACAAATAGAAATTACAGAAGAATTGACCAAATAGCACAAACCCAGGTTTCCCTCTGCGGTTTCTGAAGCTGAGAATACAACAGCATGATCACTCCTTTTAACATTAAGATAAGAAGATTTCCTATTTAAAACTATTTTCCATAGAATCTCTCTGATTCTCACATATATGCTCTGAGGCATCATATAGAAGTGTATTTATGTATAGGTTCTATCCCAAGCTGGGTTGAGTGCTTTGAAGATGATAAATTTGTGAAGCTGACCAGGGACATAGTAGCATAGAGTTCTATATAAAAAGTGTTATGGAACAAAGCAACTTCATACAGAAGACAGAAAAAAAGTGACTCACTTGATTCTCTCTTCTCACAGACACACACTGCTTGCCTTTGCATGATTTTCTCTTGAAGAGAAAACATATTCATGACAATATTTAATTTGTCATTTCTGCAGAGTCCTTCCAGCAGAAAAACATACAAGGATGTCATTTAATAGCAGGTACATTTGTCCACAAATGCCTAATTAGACTCCTTTTGAAAAGTCTTTTTGATGATCCTATTCTGTAAATATGCAAGTGTGGAATTTTACTGACTTAAATATGGTATTTTTATTTAGCAAATATTGATGTTGCTATGCTTTAATATTCACCAACAAAAGTTTCCTTTGAAGTCAGATTTGTGAAATTTTCACTTATGTCATGCTCATTTCTTACATAAGCCACATAATCAAGGAATTTCATATGAAATCACATAACAGAAGTGATTAACCAACTGACTATGTGGAAGTGATTAAACATCTGAATAATTTAAAAAACTAGTTTGCCTTCCAAACTCCAAAGATAATCAAACAGCTGTGGTGATATGGGTAAAATAACAGAAAACAAAATTTATCAAAAAGTGTATTTATTGGTAACTTTTGTTTTTCTCAATTAAATGGAATTTATTTACCTCTCTGAAATATGTGTTTACTTGCTTTCATTCAAATCCCATGTTCTTTTCAGTGCAATGTTTCTCTGTTAATACTTTCAAAGCAGGATAAGGAAGTTAGCTGCAATTCCATTAAGTACTTTTAAGACCTAGCATATAAAAAATAGATATTAAATTCTCGGGTTTTGGTGGCTTATGTCAGTTTTGTAACTTCCCATTAAAAAGAAACAGAAATTGTTTTTAAAGGAGCATGTCACCCTGAGTGCCACTGCACAGCTCTTAAATCTGGTCCTTGTTTTAATTTAGTGTGTCAGAAAATGACTCGTTTGTTCACTACAACATTAATTCATTCAGAACAGAACTTTGTCTGGGAAGTACAACTACTGTAAAAACTAATCATCTCAGACTATCTATTCTGGAAAGACAAGTGTATCTCCTTCTCCCGATGAGTGGAAGTATACCTGGGCTAGAAAAATGGGTTATGCTTCAAATTGTATCAAGCTTAGTAACAACTGTTCTTAGAAACTAACTAGCAAACATCAGTGACGAGTATTCTTAGAATGATCTCTTCTTACCCAAATTTATTAGGGTAGATTAGTTTAAAAATAGTCCTACCATAGTATTTCCAAAATGACAGAATGGGTAAGGTTGGAAGGGACCACAATGGGTCATCTGGTCCAACTTTCCACTCAAGCAGAGCACACTGCACAGGATTGCATCCAGACAGTTCTTGAGTATCTCCAGTGAAGGAGACTCCACAGCCTCTCTGGGCAATTTGTTCCAGTGCTTGATCACCCACACAGTTCAGGCGGAACTTCCTCTGCATTGGTTTCAGCCTATTGCCTCTTGCTTCATTGTTTGGCTTCATTGAGAAGAACCTGGCTCCATCCTCTTGGCACCCTCCCAATACTTATAGACATTGATGAGGTCCCCTCTCAGTCTTCTCTTCTCAAGGCTGAACAGGCCCAGTTCTCTCAACCTTTCCTCGTATGAGAGATGCTCCAGGCCCTTAATCATCTTTTTTTGCCCTCTGCTGAACCCACTCCAGGAGCTCCATGTCTCTCTTGTCCTGAGGAGCCCAGAACTGGACACAGCACTCCACATGAGGCCTCACCAGGGCTGAGTAGAGGGGCAGGATCACCTCGTCACATGTGATCATCTTTCAAGCTTTTCTCCATCTTCCTAAAGAGTAAAAGTACAAGGAACTTTTGTGCTTTGGTGAAAACTGAGATTCTTCAACCAGACAGTGAATGGATATTGGAACAGGCTCCCCAGGGAAGTGATCACAGCATCAAGCCTGACAGAGTTCAAGAAGTGTTTGAACAATGCTCTTGGACACATGGTGTGATTTTTGGGATTGTCCTGTGCAGGGCCAGGAGTTGGACTTGACGAAACTTGTGGGTCCCTTCCAACTCTGGAAGCCTTCCCATTCTATGATTCTACACAATTTTATGATTCTTATGTAGCATATTCTTGACAGATGCAGCACTTTTATAATATCTAAGCTTCACAAAAATTGTGATGATGTCATAAGAATTGGCAAAACAATAGTGAGTTCATTTCAACAGATGCAGATTTAAGTGAACATTGCATGTAGGCAGGCATGGTTGGCTACTTTCAAATAGCTTGTATTTTCTTATTACTTAGTCTCAGTACGTATCACCAAAACATATCAACCAGTATACTTTCAAAGACAGCTTGTTTGTCTCTTCTGTATTACTAGATGTATTTAAAGATCTGGAAGTGAAATTCCCTCTTCCTAGACCTATGCAGATCTGCTCTGGTGTATTTTCTTTTTCTTTTCCTTTCTTCCCCCCATAGTCTTGTCCTCATCAGGAAATTCTGGGCTTTGGGAATAATACACTACAGTTCAGAAAGTTGCGGTCAAGTTATTTTCGAAATGTTGCTGTTTTAAAATCAGAAAACCACTACTGACTTGGTGAAATTGTTCTGTCATTACTCCAACACACTGAAGAGCAGAACCAGCCCTTTGCTGGTTTATCTGACCATGGTAATCTCTTGGACTGCATCTTACCAACTGTTATACTCCAAGAACAACACCTTCAACAATTATTTCAAAGAACTAATCTTATTGTACTTGTCAAGGAGCTGAAGACCTCAGTTGTCAGTTCTGCTTTCAACCTATTGTTGTGCTGTTGTGGAAGTTGTGTTCTCCACGGGAGGAGTTTTGGTAGAAAAGTAGACTAAGTATATGTATTTGTGGGGTTTACCTATACTACTGAATACTCGTAGTTCTAAGAAGAACTGAAAATCCTCACAATCTCTCACAAGAAAGAGAAAGCAATCAACATGGATTCCAGTAATAGAAGTGGCAGACTTGGGATGTAGAAAATGCCTGTAACTGGAGTGAAAAAATAAAATCAGTAACCTTCATGCTTCTTGCTGGTGTATGAGGTGCTTTGGTTATCTCCTTTGTAGTTTTGTTAAAGAAACAAACATCTAGAAAAGCTTACATCTAGAAAAAGCGAGTTGTGGGCTTAAGGCTGTCAGATTCATTCTTGACCTGCTTTCTTCATTTGGAAAGGTGGGACTGGTGGATGCCCTTGGAGAATGATGAGGACAGCAAGGTGTTTTAGTCAGTGCCCATGACTAAAATAGAAAGCTTAATGCAAAGAATGGGAAATTGCAATCCTACCACAAATTGTTACCGGTTGAAGTATATTTGCTGTATTTACTATATTTGCTATGCTTACAAATATATTTGCATATAATCATGTATAGTATTTTTTAAATCAGTGTATTTTCTTCCAGCAGGTACTGCATGGAGAGTAAACTTTGTAATCTTCTGCTTATACCCTTTAGCCGTATCTACCTCAGACAACACTGTTCTTATGCAGGATGTGAACTTGTGTGAGATTTATTCAAATATAGGAGCACTAGATTATTTGTTATGGCACTCTTTAATTGTAATGTGAGTTGCATGCCCCAAAACGTTTTTTGCAAAAGAGAAGCTGGTTTAGAAAACAAAATGCTGGGGGAAGAGTGGGTGTGTATGAGGACTAATATCAGTTCCCTTAATATATTTCAATAGTGAAATATTTCCATTTAATTGCTAATATAAATGCTAATATAATGCTATTGCTAATGTCAATATATTAGTTTGATATTTTCACAGTTGTTTGCAGAACAATACCTGTTGAGAAAACAGGGAAAGGCATTGCTCTGAAAGTTACATATGATTTCTAACAATATGGAAACATTTGCTCATTGACAACAGGGCACATTGGAATGAGATATCTTGTAGCCAAAGGAGTTGATGCTTCAACGCACGTATTGATGTGCATTTGATGCAGCATGGTTTTTTTCACTTACATAAGAGACAGGGAAGAAGAGACACAATCCTCATTTTAGAAAGCAAAGAGGTAGGATGCAATGTTCAAGTTTTTTACAGAAGGAAAGAGAAAAGGAGATAACGGTGTCCTTTCCTATGCAACCCATATGTTCCCCTGTTATAATATGTGGAACCCCTACTGACTTCTACTAGCCAAGAACTGTAGTATTAAAACTGTAATTTTCAATTCAGCACTTTAAAAAGACATATATATAGTATTATTGCAATAGTCTAAAAATACCCATGTACCTAAACAACTACCCCTCAGGAAAACTCCTCTTGTCCATTATTTTGTGAAAGTAACAGTTTTGGTATGAAGTGACAACCTTCCCTGAGAACGATACCCCACCCTGTTCCCTGATAGGGAATGATTAATTTTGAATTATTCTGCAATGAGCTCTGTGCCATGAGGCATTGATTACTCTGTTGTTTAGTCTAGCTTAGCCAGCTATTGCTTAGATTGAGGAATCTACCCGGCTTTCTAGTATCATCTTGCTGAGACAGGGCTGTTTACCAGTGTGGGAGATGGCTAATTCAAGGAATGGTGCAAACTCTGTTATAGGCTTGGACATTGGTGGTGGGCACACATTTCCATCACTTCTAAATATTTCTGCAGAGAACGAGGGAACAATTTTTGTGAATATTGTCCCTTTTTTGCCTTTGGTGGTACAGAGGGCACATCACTTGCTGATGTAGCTGGTTAGACTCTGCTAAAAAGCTCTTCCTGAGGACTCCAGCTTTAGTAGATAGTCCTGCAGAATTTAATTGTGGAAATCAGAGAAATCATGACATGGTAGTGCTGACAATATTTAGCCCCCTTGGATTCTCCTGCTTACCAACCATCCATTTTTAGGGATCCCTTACTCTTCAGCCTAAGTGAATTGCCTGCCATGGGGAACATTACTGTCAAGGGAATGAAACCTGAATGCAGGTGAATGAAAGGACAGTCTCAGCTGTCAGAGTGCAGAAAGGACAGAGTACAGAATGAACAAAGTGAAGAAATGAACAATTTCCTAAGTTATGGATTAAATTTTTGATTTTCAGCTGTCTTTGGTATTGCTTATATAGGCTGTTGCCCATTTATCTTAGAAGAGCATCTAGACATCTCAGTTGGTATTAGAGCTTGTTGGTGATACATAAAGAACAAAGTTTGAGGCATGTAAAAAAGACAGCCAAGAGATGTATTGTTGAAGCTGGTGATCAGGTAGCTGTATGTTCTGTTATGCTAAATCCAAGTCACTATCTCCACAGTCACATTTTTCTACAGCTACTTGGACCAACTGAGAAACATGCCACTAACCTCTATTCTGCCAATTAGATCAAAGAAAATGCAGTATTTTCCTTGGAGAATTCTGAAAATAATTTCCTGAGTGTCTGTCAGTCCTTCCAACTTTCAGGAGTCATTTTTTCTGGTAGATGAGGAGAGGTTATGAATTCACTCTGCTTCAGGGATGTGGGTTAGAAAGGTTTATTGTCCTTATCGTTTTAACATATTTGTATTTTCAATTTGCTTAATGTGCCTGGATAGTTATGATAGACACTCTGCAAATCAGACAAGGCAATTAGATACTTAGATTTTTCTATGAATTAATCAGAGATTATGACAACTCCATCTTTACCTCTTCTCCTCCCACATTGTTCCTCTCTACTTACAGTACCATTCTTGTTTCACTGAGCTGACTTATTTGAAAAACAAGAAGCTGCATGGCTTGAAACAAAAAGCCTGCAAGAGTTAGGGTGATGAAAAAAATAAGTCTTGTCACTACACAAAATTAAAAGTTGCTACAAGGTAAAGTAAATCCAGAGATACCTAGTTCAGATGCTGACAAAGTTTCATCGGGTGTGTTTCTGTTAAAGAGATAAGTGCTTCAGCTGAGCTTTTATACTAACAATCCTGAGGCTACTTTTCTACCTCATTTTAAATTCAACCACAATACAGGTTGTAGTTTACACTGACAAAAGCTGAAATTAAGAGCAGTTACGGTAGCACATCTTCTGTTCTAGGAGTTTTCAGGGTTTGCTTTCCAGTGTAATAAGGTAACCTGCAGAGACAGAAAATAGAGATGAAATTAATTTTTAAAAAACACAGTATTTCTAAGACTGTTCTGACTTCTACATTTAAAAGATTTGGGGTTTTTTGTTTGAGTTCCAGTGGTTTTTTTGTTAGTTTGTTTGGTTTAGGTTTTCCATCTTTAAATTTTATCCTTGTGCCCTTTGGAATGTATTTTCCAAGACTGCTTGCTTTTGTTGGAGGCCAGTTATTTTTCTACTTTCTCAGAGCAGCGGCTTTCTAACCAGAGGCAGACCCAAAGTCAAATACCAGATTCAGCCACTTCCTCAATGCTCTGAGATTATAGTATTTGAATATTCCTCTTGTAGATGAGCCTTCCATTTTTCAGTGAACTGAATACATTGACCTCGAAGGGGATTTTGAATGAAAAACATATAAATTTGCCATCTGGTTGAAGTCTGTTCTTCAGAGAATTAACATCTACATTTGAGTGTTAAATGACCCAATACAATTTGTTAGCATGATGTTTATTCTGCAGTAGTACCAATTCTTCTGAAGTCACAGCAGAAGGGAATTTGCAAATAGGGGTTAGCTTTCTATGATTCTCTGGGTTGATGGGATGCCAGATTTCAGTGGCATTAGGTGGACTGCAGTGGAAAATGTTTTCATACTAGAAGAACTATTTTCTGTAGCTGTAGGAGACAGCAAAATGGTGGTATCTCAATACCTCTTGCTACAGATAAATCCATGGTGTGTATTCATTGGAGTTTTTTCATATTGATTTTTCATTTTATAAATCACTTTACCATTGCAACTCCTTGACAAGTTTACATGTTAAAGCATAATACATTAATGTTTACTTGCTGCCTGAAAGCCACACACAGACTTCCCTTACTGTCTAATGATATTCAAACATGAATGAAAAACAGTTGAGAAAGGTGATCTTTACAATGGGAATGTATATGATTTATACCCCCCAAATGGGAAATTATTATAGTTGTAGTTATATACTTTCATTTAGCTGTCACAAGTAGAGAAAAGCTTGGCCAGTAAAGAACCATTTTCTAAAATGGAAGAAGTCAAATGATTGGTCCTTCAGCCAAAAGGTAGTTATCAAAACTTGGAAAAATTACCTCAAGACATCAGTAAGGGGGAAGGGAAGCTGTCTAAAGAGTGCAGTGTTTGTTGTGCACCTATGGGGAGGGAGTAGGGAAAGATCTTATTCCCTGATGTTTGCATTAGATATGAACTGTCTAAAATAACAGACAGAAGATTTGTTTCCCTGGAGTTTTTGCTGTTTAATTTGTTTTTCCTTTGCTGTTTAAGACAAAATTGCACATCAACAGACAACATAGATGCAGAGAAGCCAGTCTCAAGGAGTGAGGCTGGAGATGCTTTATTCTGAAGAATCATCTGTTCCTCTCTTTTTTCCAGGGGCTGCAGGAAGTTGCCCTGATTTTACTTGCTGCTTGGTAGAAAGGATTGTGGATTCCTTTCACCAGATGTTTATGACCTGGTGAGTGAAGTGTTCTGGTTTCTTCCTCTCCCCCCAAGGAGGAAAAGTCTGGTGAAAATGCTGCCTTTTGCATTAGGGTATAAGGTGAAATTGTCAGCTGGGCCCAGAGACATCTGTAGAACTTTTCAGAAGAATATTTCAACATGCATTCAAACTATTTCCCCGACCTCATCACACACCCCTTTATATTTTAAAATTACTTGTGGATGTGTAAGGTTTATTTTGAGTCTGTGTTACTCTTTCTGCAAAGTGAGTGCTTTACTCTCAGCTTAGAATAGTGTGTAAGCTCTGGAGGAGTTTACTTTTTCAAGTATGTAAGGGTTGCAAATGAAGTAGTAGGATTGAGATGCTACTTTTATTGATGACTTTTAGCTGTTTATAAATTTACAAAGATTTCTGCTTCTCTGTTGATGTTTTTGGTTTGGGGGTTTTTTTTTTTGTTTGGTTTGGTTTTTTTAATTGGTATTTTTCCGTCTCTTGTTTTCCTTTGTGAAAATGAATGAAAATGTGGTTTTAGTCAAATGGTGTAAATGTTGCTATGGTTGAGAGGACTGTAAAAGGCTTTGATTGAAGTAATGATAACAGTGGGTCTGGTCTTTGTAAGCCCATGGGCTACTGTTAAAAATGGGATAAGGTGGCTGGCTGGAGTGTAAGCTAAGTGAGAAAGAGAGGTGGGACTCTTTCTACCCTTAGCTGAGATTAACTCTACCTAATTTTTAACTGTCTTGGACTCCCTCTGTAGCTGATGAATTAGAACAAGTTCTGTCCAGAGTGGAATTCCTCTTAACCATGTCAAGAAACTTGCTTTCAATAAGTGAAGGAAATCTGAAAGCTGAAGTTCAGGGAGAGGAAGCCTATGCCACTAACTTGGAGAGCACTATTGCAAAGCAGGAGACTGAAAGAAAAATACACTTAGGAGCATGCTTTTCACTTAAAAGGTCCTTTCTCATTTATAAAGCTAAAAGCACTTTGTAAAATCTGTGCTTTTTATTTTTTTTTAACAGTGTGCATATGCACAATGACTAGAAGCAATTTGTACCAAAGCTGTGTTATAGTGAATAAAATCTTTCTATTAAATTGGAGATCAAGATCTTACTACCAGTTCTGTCACAAATTTTTGGTATTGTCTTTGATGGGGTATTTGGTGCCACGCTCCCTGGAAAGTATACTTCCCACCAAAGCATTTAAATGAAGTCATTAGGGGTTTCTGCTCACTCTCTGCACCCAGCAAGGATTTGTTTAGAAATCTACTCACGCTATTCTGCTTCCGAAAAAGTAATAATACTTGGTGTTCTACAACCTTTCAACTGTCTATTCTGCTATTACACTCCTGTGAAAAAAAAATGTCCTAGATGGGGACAGGGAGTTTTCAGGCTCTCATTCCTTCATGAATAGCTAGGTCTGCAGGGCTCATTTAATAATTTTTTTTTTTTTTTAAATCACTGCAATTACAAGAATTTTGCTGTGGGTGCTGTCAGAACATTTTACTCCTTCGAGATGCTACAAAAACTTTGAATTTTTGTCACAAGTGTTGTGATCCTGGTGTTTTTCCTTCTGAGAAAAGAGATCTTGCGGTCTGGATACTGTTTGCCTATATTATATGTAGTTACCTCTTTGACCGCTAGAGGTTGTTGTGTACATGCAGGCTTAGAAGCTGCCTGCTCTTCAGAGATGCTATGGAAGAGAGCTGAGGAATTCAGGGGTTAAGGGAGGAGAGGAAAGTAATTTTTTTCGTATGGACTAGGGATTCTTGGCCCTTGGTTGAATGGTCAATAATAGATACTGAGTTTTGTTGTTTTTTTCCTATAAAATTGAAAATTCAAACTCCCTGCCTCTTTGTACACGTGTAACAGTACCAGAGCATAAAGGCACAAGTTACCAGCTCCAAACTAGTATTCCTTGCTCTAAAACTCTCTAGATTTATAATAACTTTGTGGGTTTTAAGATAATTTTTTTCTAGACTAGACTGTGAAATGTGGTGTTTGTTTTCAAAAGACCGAAAATATTCTTCAGTAGTCACAATTTCTTGTTCTTGTACCAGCCTCTTGTGGCTTCCCCTGAAGGAGAGATTCACAGGATGAAATACTGTCATTTCTGCAAAAAACAGTCATTTTTTTTCTTTAATGTCCAACCTGTTGAACTGTAAAAGCCAATTAGTAGACAAACAAATAATAAAACAAACCCCCATTCAACCCTGTGTTCTCTTCTCTCCACATCCTCCACCCCACCCTTGATGCTCCTAGGCAGAATATAGATCTATTATGTGCCATTCTGTAATGGAAACCCAAAGGTCAAGACTTGACAGAGGAGAGGTTTTTATCCATAAACACAGACCAAAGACAGATATTTTTGTTGTGAACTGGCACAGGAACAAGCCATTTGTTGTGATATGACAGATTTAATCCATCCAACAGACAGACAGATCCAGGAGACAGGTGCATTATTATTGCCTCTTTATTTCAGCAGGGTCAAATGTCAAATTTGGCTGTTTATGTCTTGGATAGGTGCACTGTTCACTGGGTAAAAAACTGGCTGGATGTCCAGACCCAGAGAACAGTGATGAATGGAGTTACATCCATCTAGCATCAAGTGGTGTTCTCCAGGGCTCAGTTTTTGGGCCAGATCTTTTTAATGTCTTTATCAATGATCTAGACAAGGGGATTGAATGCACCCTCAGTCAATTTGCAGATGACACCAGGTTGGATGGGAGTGTTGATCTGCTGGAAAACAGGAAGGCTCTTCGGAGGGATCTGGAGATGCTGGATCCCTGGGCCAAGACCTATCGTATGAGGTTCAACAAAGTTAAGTGTCAGCTTCTGCAGGAAGAGTGACTGGAAAGCCGCCCAGCAGAGAGGGACCTGAGGATGTTAATCAACAGTCAGGTGAATATGAACCATCAATGTGTCCAGGTGGCTGTGAAGGCCAAAGACATCCTGGTTTGTATCAGCAATAGTGGGGCCAGCAGGACCAGGGCAGTGACCAACCCACCCTGTACCTGGTGAGGCCACACCTTGAATAGTGTGTCCAGTTCTGGGCCCCTCACTACAGGAAAGACATTGAGGTGCTGGAGTGAGTCCAGGGAACGGCAACAGAGCTGGTGAAGGGTCTAGAGCACATGTCCTGTGAGGAGGGTCTGAGGGAGCTGCTCTCTACAATTACCTGAAAGAAATTTGTATCAAGGTGGGGATCAGTCTTTTTTCCCAGGTAGATAGAGTAAGAAGAAATAACATGAAGTTGCACCAAGGAAGGCTTATAGTGGATATTATGAAAAATTTCTTCACCAAAAGGTTGGTCAGGCATTGGAACAGGCTGCCAAGGGGAGTGGTTGAGTCACCATCCCTGGAAGGAATTAAAATATGTGTAAAGGAGGAACTTAGGGATATGGTTTAATGGTGGACTTTGCAGTGCTGGGTTAACAGTTGGACTCCATGATCTTAGAGGTCTTTTCCAACCTAAATAATTCAGTGGTTCTATACTTACCACAGGTACTGAACTATACTGCCTATGGCATTGGTTAGGCAAAAAGAAAGGTGCTTAATCATCCCTGATGTTATCTAATCTGTTTCGCTGTTAAATGAGGAAGAAATGCCCCTCTTTTTCTTCAAAGTAATGGGTTGTTTTGGTTCTGAGAGTTTTACTATAATATGTCTCAGATCTAGGATGCTAATCACTTGAGAGAAACTGACGATAGTATTGGTGTGGACTGTGTCCTGCATCCACTATGACATTAAATTTTTATGTATCTGCAAATATTTTGTGCTTGGGTTAGTTTAAATCTAGCAAACCTATGCTAAAATCAAGGGAAATACATATCCTACAAGAAACATAATCTTCCTGTTTGTTCTTACCCTGCTTTGTTTGAGGAGTCCTGAGGCTAAATTTGTTTCCCACCCATTGTATCTATTTTAAAACATACACCTGAAACTAACTGGGAGACCATCCAGATGATTCTTGTGCTTGAGCATAGGCACCTGGGATCTGTTTGATAGAGTGTTTTAAAGCATGCACATAGCATCTCTTGCCTGCAATGTTGCTGAATTTCAGCAAAATCTTTTTATGTTTTCTCCCACATTGAGATGGTGGTTATTACCCAAGGGTAGGAAGAGTTTAGGAGCTGCTGAGGAAGCCTGAGTTAGAATGAGTGAAGTGGCACCTGGCCACCAGAGGAAGGTAAGAGATGTGGGGCCCTCCCTGAGTCTTTGACCATACTAGAACTGGTTTGGGTAAGCAGGAGAGGACCATGAACCCACGGATGCACATGATAGTCTCTGTGGTGTCCCACTGGCTATGAGAGGTGGCAGAGTTATCATCCTGGCTCAGTTGGAAGATCCCATTATGGCTATCAAAGTGGGTGTCCCTCATCTAATATTGAGAATGTTTTCATTTCTGAGACCTCAGCTGCAGTGTCTCTGAAAGATTTTTATTAGATAATGGTTCTGATTTATGATTTAATTTAACTAATTTGGATCAATAGCTAAAAGGCTTCCTCTGGTTTTCCCCTTGCAAGTACAGCTGGGACCCACTCTGTAGCCTGTCCTATCCCTCCTAAGATGTCCACTTTACAGTGCCAGCAAGTGAATTTCTATGTTGCAACGTCAAAAAAACCCACAAACAAACAAACAACAAAAAACAACACAAATTTTTAAAATATAAAGTAATGAGTAGTCCTTGCTTGTAAAGTGAATGACTCCTCATGAAAAGACCTCTTATATTTCAGAATAGCTGTGCCTGATCTCTACATATGCCATTCTGTCTTGCTCAGGAAATAGATTAAATTTTTAAACCAAATTTGAGACTATCTTGATTTCTAATTTTTTTGTGTCTCTTTTTTTATATATTGAAAAAAAAGTCCCCCCAACACCCTGCTGCTAAGAATGCTATCAAAATTGAAGGTTCCTACAGAATTTTTCTGCTTTTACTCCCTTTAGGGTAAGAGTGTAAACTACATTATTTTGTGCAAACAGTAGTGACCACTTATGTGTCTAACTAGCTGCTAGGGAGGTATTTTTGGAGTGATCTTCAGGCTGAAGATATCTTGCAGCTTCTGTGTAGCTTCTTTGGCCAGTTTGGAATAAGCAGTCTCTGAATAACTTGCTTCCTGTACTACCTGGGAATTAGATTAAAAAGAAAAAATTGTGAGCACCAAACATGTGAATTTTGAAAGACTGTCTGTGGTAATGTTGATGGGAAGAGCAGCATTTCTCCAGAAAGAACCTTTGCATGAGGAGGTTCTCTCACATCTCTGCACACCTCTGGCTGTTCTTCATAGAGTGTTCTGGGAGAGAGATCTGTTAACCTTTGAATTCAAAGAGGATGCTTCCAAAACCTCTTGGTCTGCTCTGAGATGAAAATATATCATTCTGTACCCACTGGCTATTTGTGGTTTAAAGGGAAAAAAAAAAAAAGCAGCATGGCAGCTTTTCTACTCCCCCTCCAATCTTTCTCTGTCCTCCTCCACCTGGCTAAGATGTGCAACATGGAATAACAGGCCTTTCTTTGTAAAGCCCATCTTTGGTTCATGAAAGACAACAAGGAAATGTGTTAAAGATGAGAGTGACATATGTAGTCATCTTTTCCTATCTAAAACTACAGGCCTTGGGTAATAGAAAGAAACGTGGAGTAATCCTGAAGTGAACAGTGACTGAAGAATGGGCACAAAATAAAATAAATGTTGGAGTGAAACAGAGGCATAACTCACATTGCCTCTCTCTACCTGCCTTTGGTGAAGCTAGGAGATAAAAAAGGAGATGTTAGAGTGTTTGTTCAGCAAGCCAACAGGCTGCCACATGTTATTATGTTACTTTGACCTTGCTCTGGCCATTGGAAAAGGACCACTGTGTAATGAATATCAGATACCTGTATTTTAAAGCAGTTTGCACACTTTTCCATAACTTTGGTTTTCCTTATAAAATCCTGCTGGTAGAGGAGGGTATATAAAAGCATAACAGGACTTAATGAAAATGCAGAATAGTCTTCTTGGAGAAGTGCTCTGTCTCTCAATCTGAGTAGCAAGTCACCCTTCTAAATCAATTGAATTTATAGAACACATAAAATGATGTAAAGGATTTTGCATTCTATTTTGTGTGCATTTTTATTATAACTCTGCATAGCAAATCCCTCCTTTCAATTTTTTTTTTGCTATTAACTTCTACCTGTTTACCATTTTAAACTCATCACTTTTTTTGTGAGGTTTGCTCCTTTAACTGTGAAGTAGTCAGGGTTTTATGCAATTGTGAAGTCCTGTGTTTCCTTAGAAAACTAGGGCACAGATTTCCCGGGAGGAATTAGCAAATAATTAAAATATTGAGGAAAAGAAAACAACAATGAAACGTCAGCCAACAGGGTTACAGATCTCTGATATTTGACAGCATTTTTATTTGGTTTGTTATTAAGTATTTCAAATAATGGATGTCCTGTGCTTGATTCTTGTGCTGCTCTGTTGGGTTGAAGGAAAGTAGATGTAAGAAGAACTGGACTCAGTGAGTTCTGCCCTGACACATCTGCTTTATAGTTGATTCTATTCCATGTTGTTCTTTTGTCTTGCTTTTGTCCTCCTTCCTTTGTCCTCCCTTTTCCTTCACTTTAGGCAATTAGTATTCGCACCACTGTTTGATACCTCCTGTGCCTCTGCCAGAGGCAGAATGACATATTTTGTCAGCTTTGGCTTTCCTTGTGCTCTTCTCTGTCTGTAACTCCACAAAATAAAGTTTAAGGTGACCTTTCTTACTCTTTCTTCTTCCCTGGATGGGACAAAAATTCTGTTTTCACTTATCTCTACTGTAGAATCTAAATTCTGGGAAATTTTCCTGTGGTGTCTCTTGGAAATATTTTTACTTAAGGTGCCATGTGGGGGTTACATTGCAAGGTTTTCATAGAAGGAGTGGGAAGCAGGGATGGCTTCTATGAGAATACACCAGGAGCTGCCAGTTCCAGATGGCTCTAAGACAGATTTTCTTGACAAAGCTGAGTCAATCAGTGACATTGGTAGCACAACTGTGATAACCTATTTAAGAAGGGGTAAAAATCACTGTGCAACAGCAGCTGGGAGAGAGGAATGAGAAAATGTGAGAAAAAACATCACTGTGAATACCAAAGTCACTGGAAAAGGAGAAGGAGGAGGTTCTCCAGGTGCCAGAGCAGAGATTCCTCTGCAGCTTGTGGTGCAGACCATGGTGACACAGATCATCCAACTGCAATCTGTGGAGGACCCCCCAACCAGAGCATTTAGATATGCCCTAAAGGAAGCTGTGAGACTATGGAGAGTTTGTGCTGGAGTTGCAGCCCACAGAGATGAGCCTAGGCTGGATCAGGGTTTACTGGAAGTGCTTGTCACCTTGTGGAGAGAGGAGCCCACAGTAGAGCAGGTTTGTTGGCAGGACCTGTGACCCTGCAGGGAACTCACACTTGGAGCAGTCCATTCTTGAAGGACTGCACTGTGCGGAAAGGATCAACGCTGGGGTAATTCCTGAAGAACTGCAGTCCATGGGAAGGACCCACATTGGAGAAGTTAACAAAGGACTGTATCGCATGGGAGGGACACTGTCCCTCCCTAGAGGGGAAGCCAAGGAAGAGGAAGGAGCAGCATAGAGAAGGCATGACGAACTGATTAACAACTACCATTCCCTGTTCCCCAGTGCTGCTCAGGGGTAGGAGCTAGGGACGTTAGGAGTGAAGTTGAGTCTGGGAAGAAGGGAGGAATGGGGGGCAGGTGTTTTTGGATTCATTCTTATTTTTTATTATTGTTTTATCTTTGAATGACAACAAATTAAATTAATTTTCTCAAGTCAGTTCTGTTTTGTGGGGGTTTTTTACCTATGGTGGTAACTGGTAATCAATCTGCTTGTCATTATCTCAACCTGTGAGCCTTTTGTTTTACTTTTCATCCTTTGTCTTGTTGGTGGAGTAGGAGTGATAGAGCAGTTTGGTGGGCCCCTGGTGGTCAACTAAAGTCAACCCACCACAAATATCATGTTCTACTTCTCCTCAGGACTCTGAGCTCTGAGATCAGCCTCATGATGCACGTATCTCTCTGCAAGCTGGGCTTTGTTTTTGGAATTATTCCAAAGAGAGAAGAGGGAGTAAAGACTGGAGATACAAAACCTCTGAACTGCAGTGTCCCTATGCATAGACAAAAATTTGGTATCTTAAAAGTTCAAATTTCATACAAAACTTGTTGTGATTTGTGTATTTTTGTAGGTTTTCTTATTTTGTTTTTGTTTTGTTTTGTTTTTTGGGGAATAGAAGCTCATTGATTTAATCTTTTTTTACTTATGTTTTGCTGTCTACTTGGTAGTGCTTAATTTCTGTAGAAGCAGGCACAGTGGAGATCAATATTACAACACTTACACTTTGCTGGAGAGTACTCACTGACTGCCTTTGCACCTAATTACCTGTGACCATCTAGTCTTAATTATCAAAAGAAAATAAAAAGGGAGTTCATAATCCCATTTGGAGATGGCAAGAGACTATCTGTGCATGCTTTGCAACAGGGCTGCATATTACATGTTAAACCACTGCACATCTGTGATGACAAATGATTTCAAAGCCAATTAAAGCTAAGGTGTCTGTGTGTGTGTATGTGCATATTATGTATACATCTCTGAAGCTGGCTTTTGTGCCAGAAGTACC
Source organism: Corapipo altera (assembly GCF_003945725.1). NCBI lineage: Eukaryota > Metazoa > Chordata > Aves > Passeriformes > Pipridae > Corapipo > Corapipo altera. Next base: position 6,713,882 of record NW_020884908.1, read on the forward strand.
TTTCTGTTCTAAGAAATCATCATTTCAGTGATCACAGCCTGTCGTGTTGAAGGATTCATGTAGAAAAGCCAGATAAATTGCAATATTAGAAAGCTAAGAAGCAACTAACTATTGAAGAGTAGGTTCAATTACTGACCTTAATTTCTAAACTGAAGTGTCTGCTTAGGAGCATATGAGTGAATTATGCTCAGATTTAATTTGGAACTCAATATACTCTATAAGTGATTTTTGGAACCCAAGCTGTCAAACATCAGTTATGTGTTTTAATTACAGGTTTTGATAGAATTCAGTAGCAATTTTATTTTAACAGATGAATTTATTGTTCTGTGGCATTCAGGTAAGAATGATGCTGGTTTTCTGCTTCAGCTGTGAAAATTTTTACTTGAAACTGTATTACACGTTTTAGTTGTCGCTGCTTCTTATACAGTAATGAAGCTTTCTTGTTTTAAAGGTTTTTAAAATACCCCAAGTAACCATTGTTACAAGGTTGAATTAAATTTTTCCTGTACCTTAGTAATCTTAGAGATTCCACTCACACTAAATAAAATCCAATTCATCTTGATTCCACCCTGAATTACTAATCAAACTGGTGAAAGACAAAATGGCTCCAACTTGCATGGAAACCTGTAGGGATTTTGATATGCTGTAAGTAGAGTAGAGAAAAATCTGCTCCAGGGGCCTGATGAAATGAATGCTGATTCACAGTTAACTTTGATCTCTGGCTGGTAAGGTTGGCTTATTCCTTACAAATATTCTTTTTCATCTCCTTTACAACTTCTTTCCTGAAAGTGTGGGTATGAGTTCTCAACTGCACATAATTGAGTTATGGTGACTTAAAAAGTGCTTTCTGTGGCTAAACCTTGGTAACCAGCTGTGTGATTATTCTGACTTAGCTTCAATACCAGAGTAAAATATTGATAGCCCTAAAGACATCACTTGTTTTTGAGGTAAATGTAGACTGAATGTAGACTATTATATCCTTCCTTTTGTGAGTACAGATATCTACATGTATCCTGAGAATTTTTTTTAATACGGCAGTAATTGAGAGACAGTGCAGACCACTATTGAAAGAAAGACCTTCCGAACCACGAGGTAAGAACACCACTGAGGATACTTATGGGATGCTAAGTCACATCCTGCATGAACCCCCACCTTTTAATTACACAAAACTTATAGCACTCTTCACCCCACCTGACTGTCTTTCCTTGACATCTGATTTCCCCTTACGCCCAAGATATGAGACATTTACCACCAGAGATTTGTTTTCTTCCTATGAATGTTCTTCTTTATAAAATGCTGTGAACTGTCATTCAGTTACTGGTGACCTCTGTATATTAACCATCTCCTGATGTGTTAGACAAGTCCTGTCAGCAGTGGTAAGAGGGTTTGGTCAATGCAGGGTTGAATCTTTTCTTTTGTTATTGTCTTGTCTGATCTACCACTACAAGATTGTCCCATGCCTCATGGAGAATATGTGATCTTGAAATAACTCTTGAAGTTGTGTGCAACTAAGAACTAGCAGAATAACTGAATAACTAAAAGAATACCACTACCACCACCTCACCCTCCAAAGCAAATGTCAGAAAAGACAAAATGTCTTAACTTACACTCTTGCAACAAAACATCAAATATGGGTTATTTCCTTGTGGGGTTTGCTTGTAGGGTTGCTGGTTTCTGGAGAAGGAGTTTTGGTAGAAAACTTGTAGCTGTTGCCAACAAATATGGAAGCACCCATGGGATGCTGGTGGGATGCTGCACAGCTGTTGCTCCAGTGCACTATTTGGAGTCATCTACATTGAAAGATTTCCAAGTAATTTTGGTAATGTAAGCCATTTAATGGAGTCTGCTATTTGTGCCTTTCAGGGTAAGAATTTGAATGCCAGCAAGAGATGGAAATATCTTTCTTTATTAGAAAGCTTGTTTTCAAAGGCATCAGCAGGTTTGTCTGTCCTGGATGAGGATACTTTTTAGACAGTAGTATTCAATTTTTGTTAAGAAATGCATTAGTGGAGACAAAAACAAGGCCTCAAATAAGAAAGTCTTCCATCTGAAAAAGATGAACTTGTTCAGGTATTGTGCAGAGGAGTATTAATTTTGAGGTCATTGCAATCCATAAGCTGGCAGCGAAACACACCATGACCCTGGTCTGTGACATTCAAAAAGGTGATGAATCAGGAAAAGTTGTAGCAGTTTCTTTTCCTATTTCTTCTTGAAGACAGCAAGATAAATCTCATCTCAGCAATTCTCTCACTCTCCAGAAGTTAGGTTGGTGTTCAGTTTGCATTGATGCTGCCTGGTGTAGAAAGTAGACACTTAAGAAGGGTGGACCTGAGCAAAATATCTCTGTGGCCCAAGTAGTGGAGTTTTGTAAAAAATAAATAATAATTTTTAAAAAATGTTGAAAAGGAAAAAATAAATCATCCATGTTCTTTTCAGAAACAGTTGATACTTACTTTAATGCCTAGTGTTTTATCTTCCTGTTCTTACCTTGTCCTGTGGTGAAGACCTCACAGTGTGTTTAATATAATAATACTTCAGAATGGAAGCAGAAAGGGCAAAGGAAAATATGAAGAGCAAGTCACCAAATTGTATTAAATTTCCTTAAATGTGTTATGAACAAGAACACAGTCAGGAGATTTTTACATCACTTCAGAGGCAGCTGGAGAAGCACATACAGAAGAGGGGGGATGGTTGCTCTCAGTACCCTTTGAATTAAAGATCCAGAGGCTTGCCTTGAAGACAGGAAAGTTTCAAACTTTTGCTATATTGGCTTCAGTTCTTTCTCTGAACACATACTTTAGCATTACTTTATTTTCAGCAGTACAGATTAAGAGCCTAATTACAAACAATAATGACCAGTGTAAGAAAAGTGTGTGATTAAGCTCTGGGCACTGGAAAATGCATCATAGTGATGGCCTTTTGTTACAACCATGTGGAGTTTCAGGATAATGGCATTTTGGAAAGTTTTGTTTTAAAGCCAGGTTTTCCACGTATTTATATTTTGGGGTGGGAGGCAAAGCATAGGGATAGTACCAAAGGATTAGATAAATGGGGCTAAAAGCACAAGTAAGATATGTCTCCATGGCAGACAGGATTTAGGAATGCTATCTCTGATGTGTGTACGGAACTGAGACCTGCAGACACTATTGTCCAAGTAGGAGCTGGTAAATCTCTAAGTAATTTTGAATATGTTGTGATGTCTAGCTGAAATAAAGGTGAATTTTGGGCACTTCAGAAAGTTTATTTCTCATCATCCAGGTTAAATATAACATCAAGGCATCCAAATTAAGCTGCCATGCTCCTCATGTTCTCAAACTGTCTTCTGCTTCTGTGACTTCCCATTCTCCTCGCATCCTCAGTCCAGTTATGTTACATTTTGGCCTTTTAAGTGGTTTTTTTTCCAAAAAAAATATATACAGCTGTCTACCCAGCCTTGTACTAAACTCCTGTTTTACCTTGAGGCAGATACTAATATGCATGTGTAATGCATTCCAGGGCTGAGGTTCCTACATAGTTTATACTCACAGCTCAACAGTATTATAGAGCTCTATTTTACAGGGTGACAACAACTTTATGAGTTTGCTTTAGTTTGTATTCCAAAGCAGTTGCTTAAACTGTGAATTTGCCTTGTTTGCTTACAAGTAAGCAATTTATTTTTTAAATGAACTCTTTTTGGCATTTACTGTTACTCCCTCGATATGGGGTGTTTTAACATCTGTCTCCCTCAATACAGGGTGTTTAACATCTGTCATGAGTTAGTTTTGCTATCAGGAAATATAAGAAATGACATTAAAATTACAGACAGACAGATACCAAGATTGCTATTTTCCTACTGCACATTGCAGCCTCAGGTTCCCAGTACACTTCTCCTTACTTACATACGTAATGTGATTTCAAGGGGACTATGCATTAAAAAAAATGATAGTGCACATCTGAGTGTTGACGTGATTCAGAATATGATTAGATATCTCTGTAGCCAGTGTTATTTTGTCCAGCTGCAGGTAATATTCTTTACTGGATACACTTGCTGTGCACTCACCACATTCAAGAGTTATGGAGTTTGCCAAAGGCTAGTTATTCTAGTTATACTATCAATAAAATTCTGCCTCTAAAACAGGGGAAATAGTCCTCTACTTTGTACCTGATGGACTGCATTTCATCAAGTTGGGCTTGAATGGTCAATCAAGCTTTGATGCAGATATTTTCTTAGTCTCATTGAACACGAGAACTCCCCAAGTACCTTTGGTGTTACCACATTTATTACTGTGGGTGCTAAAACTCCTTATCAGAATGAATAATAGAGTCAGGTCCTTGGTGTTTCTTCTAAAAAAACAAAACAAAACAAACAAACAAAACAAACAAACAAAAACCAAGAACGAACAAACAAAACTCAAACAAAACAAATCCACAAACAAACCAAAAACCAAAACCAAAACAACCAGCTTGGATCTTCAAGTGTTCTTCCATAGTAGTTCATGAAAATGAAAGATTAGGAGTATTAAAGTTAAGAAGACTAAACAATATGTTGTGAGTTATCCTATGGTCACTTAATTGCCAATGAGAGAGATAGTTGTAGAACTGACTTTTGTAGAATATACCCCATATATCCATATATATGTGATAGGATTCAATTATTAAACAAGTGAAATTCATGAAAAAAAATATAGATGTTTGGTGCTTTCCTGAAATGTAACACACACTCTGACATCATGTTTTCCTGACAATACAGGAAAAAATTTTAAGGTGCACGGATATGTTTTCTTTCAATAACATCCTAAATGGGATTAGAGAAATTGGTTGTAATCTTTTGAAAAAGTGCTTCTCCTGTATCAGGCACATCATGATTGGTGTAAGAGTTATGCTGATACAGTGATTGTTTTTCTCTATATTTATTTCCTTATCGATATTAAAGACTGAGGTTGAGGCGAGCAAATAGCCCTTAACAAAATCACCATTCTGGGTAAAACTGGGGTCATGCTGAATCTGAGTTAGGGTTCTCAGAACTCTGACAAAAACGCCCATCACTGACCTTTGATAAACTTACTGCTCTGAAAATGGTAAAAGGTTAATTTGCTGTTGCTATATTAAATCAAACAAAATATTGCCTTTCCACACTACCTTTCTTATCCTGAATTGGATTCTGCCTTATCTTTCAGCTAGTGTAAGCTTTGCATAAACTCTGTATTATTGTTTTGGCTAGCTAATGTCACACTTGTGTTTCTGAATATATCAGAACTAAATCAAAAGCACAATTACAAAGGGACAGCCTAGGAATGCAAAGGATAAAATTGCTTGTTGGCAATATTAATCCTTTTCGAAATCAAATAAGCAGGTGATGAAATGACTCAGAGATGTCTGATAATGGGCTTATGCCAGGTCCTGAGGGAGTTACTAAATGCACACCTTTGAAGTCCTTGAATTATTCCCATTGTGTCAAGGGACCGCCTCAGGGTGGGTGAAGTAGTTTTGTTTCATAACATTTCTGGAGTACTAAGCTCCAGAACTTGCTGATCTGCAAGTTGGTGAAGGAAATCAGAATAAATATACACAATTGCCTGTGCACTCCTGATGCCAGAAGATCTTCTGGTCTTTCCCAGCCCCTTCACTGTTTCACACTTTATCCTGTGTTTTCTTGGTTTTACCGACATGGCTCTTCATGCACCTCTATGAAAAACCGGGTTCAGGAAATTGATCTCAGTGAAGTGGTGTGAGCAAAGCATGTGAGTAGGTGTGGTTTGTGGTTTGTTTGTGTTGTTTTTTTCTTTTTTTTTAAACTGACCCTGCTTCAAGAAACTTCAGCAGAGTCTCTGCAAAATGCACGAGTGGCTGAGCTGACAAAACAAAAAACTAGAGGCTCCTAGATGTTGATTGATCAACTGAAAGTTGAAAATTACTTATATTCTCTCTGTTTGTTAAATGCATTTTGCCTCTAAAGCATTGAGGATTATTATTATTATTATTATTAGTGGCCTAAAAACAGATGAGTGACCAGATATATTTTAATTACAATAAAAAATACGAAGCCGTTTACAGTAAGTGTAGAGGGGGCTCTTTCAACTTCATTCTGTCTCTCGTTATCAGGAGGTAATGGCAACTCATACAGCAGTTAGGAAATGAAAGGGCATTTACAGGCAAGCTAAGTAACCTGCAGCTACCAGGAGCACTACAAAGAAAGCACTCTTTTACTTTCTCACTACTGTTAAAAGCTCAGTTTTAACTTGAGGGGGGAAGAGGTAATTCTGAAATTTTGAAAGCCAGTTTAGCTTGATTTATTTACGGCTTGAGAGTTCAGATACAAAGGCATATTTGTCATTTAATTTTTGTTGCAAGCCTTGCCAAATACCCTGTGACTAATGAACCTGGAGGGAGACTTCTTTACTTATGAACATGCTTTAAATTAAAAGTACCAACTGGCAACAGAATTTTGAAGGTTGAGTGCACAACAGGAGGAAAGAGCAAATGGTAGAGGACTGCTTATATCCACAATTGAGGACATTTTTCCCCTGGAAAGGTATGCCCTTATGGAGACTTTGAACAGAGTTTTCTCCACCATACTGCTCCTTGTCCTTTTTCCTGAATGCCAGAGTTAAAAACCTGCATTATTGTTTCTCCATTTTGATATATGCTGAGTATCAGAGTCAGAGCACCTCAGGCAGTATGCACCTGGCTGCCAATACAGTGGAAAGCAGAAGGAACTTTGAAAAAAGTTGAAAAATAAAATTCAGCTCTGAAAATTATCTGCCACATAACTTCTATTGATCTGTTGAAAAACAGAGCAAAACAGAATCTAATGCTAGCAAAGACACAGGTGGGATTCTCCTGGTAGGCAAATCTGGTCAGGGTTTTTTCATCAAGGATAAGCATAGAAAGTACTCTTCTCCTAAGGCTGAAAATAATAATATTTTCTCTCTGGGAGGAAGACTTAACTCTTCTTTTCTTCCCCTCCCCTTTCTGGAGCTCCATTTTGGTGGATACTTTGAAGTGCCTACTCCATGCCTCTTGCCCCTGACATGCCTTGATTTAGCTTTTGACAAGGAATTGCCACAGCATCAGTAGCAGTCAGCAGGATTTGGAGGCAGCAAGTCCTGTGTCCCACCTGCTGCACTAAGGCTTTCTTCTTTTTGGACTCTGGCTGGTCCTTCAGGTTGGTGTGGATCACAGTGTACGTGCAAGCCCTGCAAATGTATTTCAATTTCTTCTGCCTCCCAAGCAGGTTCATGAGTTTCTCTCAACATAGCAATCCTCCACACTCCCAGGGGGTTCAAATGAACTTTCTGTACTTCTTGAAAGGAAACAGGAAAAGATTTAATTTCTGCCATTGCAGTTAAACAAGGGAGTCCATAAAAAAAAAAAAAAAATTATGATGAAGAAAAAAAATACCTAAGACTTGTTTGGACAATTCATAAAGGAGGAATATCTTGACCTTTGTAGCAGTTTACTCCATGGTTTCAAGAGGGTTTTTTGGATGTGTTTCTATGCAATTGTGACTTTGCTTATTGGTTTTATTCCTTTACTGAAATAATGTTTGTAGGTTTAAATCATAATTTAGGCTAATATGACAAAGTTCTTTCACTTTGTCACAAAGAACTATGAATGAGAACTAAGTAATTGGCAAGCTGGTATCATAAATGAAGTTAGAAATCTCAAACACTCTATGTTTCCCAACTGGAAATAGAAGGGACTGAAATGACAAGGGAAGCTTTTATATGGTTTTTGTGATGGAGAGAATTCAGCACAACAAAAAGATGAGCTCTTGGAACAGACAACAAAGGAAAATGGGATTAAGGTGCAGACACTTTGCCAGACTGGCGTGCTTGTGGTTTAAATGGGGCTTTCACTCATATATGGATACAATAACATATTTATATGTGCATTTCTCAGGAAAAAATTTGGTTTTAAATTGAATACATGCTGTAAGTTTGAAAGATACAGTGGATGACGCAGAATACATTTTCATATAAACTAGCATAAGGTAAGTCCTAAGATCTCTAGATGTTAGCATGTTGAGACAGATAAAAAGTGGGTACCTGAGTGTGATAGTATAAATCCTATGTTAAATCTCTCTAATTTTTTTATTTAAGGCACAAGTAAACAAGTGAAGACACTGGGGAGAAATCTTATTTTTTTTTGAGGGATGTGTTGTTTCTCAGAAATAGGGTAGGATTAATTCTTAGTCTACTTGAAGTCAGGTATTCTTATGTCCTTTAAATTTAGGGACATCTACCTTCATCCTGCTGCTAACCACATTCATATTGCATCTGGATTACGGGTTGAGCAAGCAGTGGGACATGGCAAAGCAGCAAGAATGAAGAGCTGTGTTTTGCTGCACCTCTATGAAAATGCAGATGAAAACCATATCGTCTTTGTATCTTTCACCATTTAGATGAGGGGAGGGGAACTAGTAATTCCTTCATGTGTGTGAGGCTGAAGATGATTAGTGGACTTTTCTCTGACTTATCTTTTCAAGCTAGGTATCCTTGAAACAGAGACAAATATGTTTGATCCCTGACAGATAGGATTGTCCATGTGAAGACAGGTTTAGTAATCTGAATTTGGAATTTGATTGCTAATTTGCTCTTCTAAGAAGGAAGTAAATTGGATGATATTTGTTCATTAGCATGAGAGCTCTGAGGTCAAGAGCTGTCGAAGCTGAAAAAGGGACTGGCTCTTTCTGTACGTCATGAGTTGTTGCAGAAACAACAAAGCGGTCTGGAAGAGATGCCAAGCCTGAAGTTTGAGTCTCTGTTTATTAAAGATCAGCAAACAGAGACAGATGTATGTGACATCTAAATCCTTCTGCAGAATAATCTGATTCTATCTCCAGGAGGAAACTGTACACCAAAAAAAAGCCTAGGCCAAGCACATGCTTTAAGTTTGGTGACTCCAGCTTGGTGGATTTACCTGTCTGGGAGGAAATCCTTGAAATGATCTTGAAAACTGAGTAATGATGAATGCTAGGCGGATGCTTCTGTCCCTCCTCATCTGATTGTTTCAATTCTTACTTACAGTGACTGGTTTTGGTATTTGACTTCATCTGTATTGTGCTGTCGATAGTCTTTTGATAGAAGAAAGTTCTTTGGGCAAACAGATCAACATTAACAGTGTTTACCAATTGCTAATACCAGACACTTTCTTGCAATCACCATTTCCAAGTTCAACTAAACTATATGTACCACTTCAGAGTTGTTCAGGAGGGTGATGTTACTTTTTATCCAAAACTGCACACCAGTTAAGAATTTTTGTCCTCTATATCATGAAGCAAGTCCCTTATGTAACTATTTTTCCTTTTCTTTGCAGAAAATAATGTTACAAAGAAAGTATTGAATAATATTGTACCTGGATATCACTGTATACATCATGAAAATTTTGATAATGGTAACGCCCTAATTCTAAAGTAGTCATCTGGGTTTTTTTCCTGCATTATTTTCATTAATAGACTACTTGGAAAATGTATGCAAACAACTTTATATGTAAATTTTTCAATAATCTTTATAGAGGAAGAATAGAAAGTTCATAAATGGTGTTCTCCCAGAAATGTTGTTGTTTCACTTTTTTTTAATAAAAAGTGGATAAGCGGGTTTGCTCTACTTTCTGTGCAAAAAAACCCAAACAAACAAAGAAAAAAAACAACCAAAAACCAAAACCAAAATGAAACAAAACAAAAAACAACCAAACAGAAAACCAAACAAACAGAAAAAAAGCAAACCCAAAATACAATAAGTTATTTTATCCCTCAGTAGTCTGGACCACATTTAACTTTGCTCTTAATTCAGATATAAACTTCAGATGTACTGTCTCATGTATATTCCCTAGGACATTTTTAGCATGTTGCTGAATGGGCCAGAGTTCTGCTAGCTTTCCAATAGTTTTGCTAACATGAATCATTACTCCCTTCATAGTGACAGATTTTTGGACAGTGCCATGTCCTTCTCTGCGGAAGGTACAGCCTTAGGTCCTGCAGTGCACCCTGGGTACCAATCAATTTGGACTTTGCTTGATGGCTGTTTCACTGTGCATGTGCTGCTCTCCAGGTTTATTCAGTCACTACAGGATGGCTTAGGGATGCCAGTGTGCTAGACAGTCAGCTATCTCCTTTCCGTTTGCTCTTCCCTCCCATGCAATAATGTAGTATTTATTATTTTAATTGACTCAGAGCAAATTCATTTCTTGTCCATCCTGTAAAAGCATAGTTAAAATGGTGCAGATTGGCACACAGACAAGGCCTTGGGTTTTTCAGAAGGTGGAGGAGTGTTCATTGTAAATGTTATAGGAGCTATTCATATACCCGGATGGCTACCACCTTGCTAGGTGGTTTTGCTCTAGAACCTGAGGTTTCTATGTGGTATAATTGGCAAGACATCAAGTCTGTGGCCATACCTGATGCCTTGGTGTGGACAAACTTAGAATAATCTCCTTTAACATAAAAGCTTCATGTTCACATGGCAGATTTTTTCAAAACTTCATGTCCACTTGGTCATCTGTCTAAGTCCTCTTATTAACTATCTTAATTAACTGATTTCTATGGAAAGGCAGCACAAGTGCATGGATTGTGGACCGGATGAGAAGCACTGAATCACCAGTTGGGTGTCAGCAGAGACAGCAGTGACAGCAGCAGTAGCAGGTATGGTAAGTTCTGGGGACTGAGTAGTAGAACGAGCTGGACAGGGGTTTCTCAGTGCTGTTATCTGCATATCAAGCCTTATGGATTGGATGTCAAATGCTGCTGGTATTTGAGGCCTTAGCTGATCTCAATGAATGAACAACAGTTCAGTAGATTTCAGTAGGAACTGTGCATCTGTATATACCTGGGAAGCATTTGTTTCTTAGTCTGTCAGAATCCAGTCTATCTTCTGCTCTCTCTTAAAACCAAAATAAATAAGTGCATCAGGGACAGTACATATGATACTGTAATACAAAGAACAAAACTGAATACGTACTTTTGTGCTTGTTTGCTAAAGTATGGGCTTCAGAAAGAAATTAGAATCGATTTCTTTAAATGTCTTTGTCAAGTGAGATATGGGGTTTGCATACAGAGGTTTAGGATCTTCTTTTTCTTATAGTTCTTTTTCTCATCACAAACAAGCACTGAAGTTTCTCCCAAATAACTTTGATAACTATGTTAAAGGCAATTTAGTAGGATCTATATTACTAAGGTGTAATTTTTCCCAGCAGTGTCATTTTAGCTTCGTCTAAAGCACACGACTGCTCCCTTGGGCCTGCTAAAAGCAAATATTGCTATAGTTTTCACTGTTAAAAGACCAAGAAAAAGAAAAAAAAAAAAAGAAGGGAGAAGAAAAAGAAAAAACCTACACCAAAAGAATTGGAACTACTTTTCAATTTTGTGTCAGATTTTTGTGGAAGTCTTTTATGTGTCTTTTCACCTGTAAAGTCTGCTTTATTTCAAACCACTAAAGACAGTGGTCTCTCATTTATAATAAAAATAACACAAATTGTAACACCCCTCCTCCAAATTTTAAATATGGGTGGCATATTTAAATGACATCTGCTCCTTTCATTATGCCTTGGTGTTTAATTTCTGACTTTAAAACAAGTTTGACACAAAGATGCTTCAAACTCTGCTTGCCACAAGACCCTCTCCCATTGACTGACTGTTTCCTTGTTTTCATATGTTTGTTCCTGGCAGGTGTCCAAGCTTGAAGATACCAAGTATTCTCCCTATTGGATAAACTGGCTTGCAACAGCTTCACAAGCATCATCCTGTCACTAATGGAACATTTAGCATGTGCTGCTGCTGTACCTGTAAGGCAGACAGCACAGAAAGGGCAGTTGAACAGGATAAGCATCATGAAACACCAGCTGAGGGTGTTGACCAAGTGAAAGTGTTCTTAGGGCTCCTGTTAGGTCACTCCATCACAAGTCTTGTTGCAAGCCTGTCAATGCATACTGAGCAACAGAGAGGCATTCTTTTCTGAAGCAGTTTTTCTTAGTGAGCAGCCATTTACTTAACTCTTTAATATTAAAGTTGTGTTGCAGATCTGGGGTGAATGAGAAACCTCTGACGTTCTTAACCCTGACATTTGTCTGGACCCTCCATTATGAATATATTTATGTGATTGCTTCCTTCGGTGCAGAGTAGCTGGATACTGCTGTCTGCAAGTTTGTTTCTTTCAAATACCGAGAATGAGCAGCTGAGAGGCTGAAGGTGACAGATCAACCATCAGGGCTCCTGTCCACAATCCTTAATTCTGGAAGAAAATTATAGGTTGCTGTTAATGGATATTTGTTGGTGGGAATCTCCACCAACTGTTCTTTCCCCTAAATTAGCCTTTGGGGTTTACCAAAAAGAATACTTCAGTCTTCTACCATGTCACAAAGCTAATTTTGGTCAATATGAAATGTATATTGGAAGGGGATGCATGGGAACACCCAGGAGCAATAGGGTAGTACAGCAGTGCAAGATTAAATTTTTGCTTGCTACTGACTCTGGTAAAGCTGTTTTTCTAGTCACTGTAGGAAACTTAACCCCTGCTTGTGGAACATTTGCCAAGGCAAATAGGGTGAATAAGTTTTATTGGGAGTAGTTGTACAAGAAAGTGGTAGAAGGATAAGTGGAAGGACTGTGTGAGAAAGATGGTAAAGTAATACTCTTTTATCTTGTGTAACAGTTGTTGGGTTTGCATGACAGTTTAGAGAGGAAGGAGGTGTCTTTTGGAAAGGTGAGAGGCTGGGAAATGGCAACCTGGATCACAATAATTAATAGAACATCTGGGGACACTGAAATGCAATGGTTGCATAGAATAAAGAAGGAAGGATATGCTGTGTTCCAGCCCTATAAACAAGGGCCATTTGTAAATGATGTTATACAAAATTATGATCATCACTATTACACATGTGTTGATGTACAGGTGAAGCTTTCATTAAGTTACATTATAATTTGAGTGTGGGGTTTTTTTCCAGTGATAATGCCATTTTTGCAGGGATTTTAACAATATGCATGTTTGGATTTTATTATGGTGAAGGTAGACATTTGCATGAGCCATTCAGAAAGCTAACCCATGAATAAAATGCATTTGGAATATAGCAACGTATCACCTATGTAAATGCTTTGAGTTGTCCCAGTTATTAAAGAGTCATATTCCTATCAGTGAGATGAGAACGTACTGCAATCAGTGGATTTAACCACAGTCTGTCATGTACAATGGTTGACAAGGATGTTTTAGCACATATTACCATCTAGAGGTTAAAGCACAAGCCAGTTTGCAACTATAGCAGTGAATATGCCTTCCATTAGATATGGTAGCAGCAGCGAAGTTAGAATCTTGGAAGAACCTCGCAAGCATGTATGATTGCTTTAGAACTGACATAGTCATACAGTCCAGAACAAGTTCTTACCTCATCCTTTCTCAGGGAAATTCCAAAATAAGTAAGTCACTAACTTCTAGACCTTATCTGAGGTCAGGTGTGAAGGGTATTTCATTTAGAAATGAAGGAGCAAGATTCCCAAAGTGAGAACTGCCTCACTGAAACATTATCAGTCAGACCTTGCTCGTGTGAGCCTGAGGGCTGCTGGCTTAAATGCATCAGGAACTGCTAATTGCTGTAGTACAGCAGGAAGAGAGAGTCTCCAGAGCACTGTAGTAAAATAAATAGTAATGCTGACTGCAGTGTATGAAATAGCTGGATGCCAAATCTGCATTAGGATTTACCTGCTTTACAGGTTTCAAGAGGGTGGTGATTGATGGTATTTTTCTTATTATTTGATTCTAGCCTTTACTAGCAAAGAAAAAATTCACTGTTTTTAACCAAGAGTGTCTCAGCATATATAGATTTACGTAGAATTATTTGGAAAGTGGTGCTTGCAAAGAGCCTTAAATCTGGAATTTGCTGTTTTATTTCCCCTAAGAAATACCTTTACTTGGCTCACTTCTATTGTTATTCTTCATTCAGACAGCAAGGTTAAGTCCTTTACCTGTCTGCAAGTCCAAAATGAGCTTGGACTGATTTTTGTGCAAAAATCTGCTGTGTTCTCAGAGTTAGTTAACTACAGCTGGAGTTGGCAGTTACTGTAGGGTTTATAAATGACATCACTTTTTTTAACTCTCAATATTAGGCAAAGAATCGTGGATTCATTCGAATAAAGATAGTGTTGTCTCTCTCCAGAAGGAACCAGGACACCTGGTTACCTATGACATAGAGAAGTCTGAGGTACTAAATTACTTTTTTGTCTCAGTCTTCACCAGCAATTTCTCCAGTCATGCTACCCAAGTCATAGAAGGCAAAGGCAGGGACTTAGAGAATCAAGAACCACCTACTAGAAAAAGACCACATTTGAGAACACCTAAGGAACATGAAGGTGCACAGGTCTGTGAGATACATCTGCAGGAGAGAGGTGGGCCTGTGCAAACTACAAGAAGTTCAACGAGGCCAAGTGCAAGGTCCTGCATATGGGTCAGGGCAATTCCATGCACAAGTACAGGCTGTGTGGAAAATGGATTGAGATCAGCCCTGGGGAGAAGGACTTGAGCGTGTTGATAACTATGTTAAAGGTAATTTAGTAGGATCTATATTACTAAGGTGTAATTTTTCCCAGCAGTGTCATTTTAACTTCATCTGAAGCACAAGACTGCTCTCATGATGAGAATCAACATGACCAATCAATGTGCACTTGCAGCCCAGAAAGTTGGTCATATCCTGGGCTGTATCAAAAGCAGCGTGACCAGCAAATTGAAGGATGTGACTCTGCCCAGCTACTCTCCCCTCATGAGACCTCACCTGGAGTACTGCATCCAGCTCTGGATCCTCAACATGAGAAGGTTGTGAACCTGTTTGAGTGCGTCCAGAGTAGGGCATGAAGGTGACCAGAGGGCTAGAGAACTGTCCTGTGAAGACAGGCTGAAAGAGCTTGGGCCGTTGAGTCTGGAGAGAAGGCAGTGGGGAGACAGTATAGCAGCAGTCTTCCAGTACCTAAAGGGACCCTGCAAGAAAACTGGAGAGGGATTTTGTACAAGGGTATGCGGCGACAGGAGAAGGGCTGGCAGCTTTAAAGAGAAAATGGAAATTTAGTTTAGTTGCTAGGAAGAAATTCTTTACCATGAGAGTGGTGTGGTACTGAAACAGGTTGCCCTGAGAAGCTGTGATGCTGCATCCCTGGAAGTGTTCAAGGCCAGGTTGGATGTGCCTTATTTTTGACAAAAAAACTTTGAAGATTTTAGATTTTAAAGCCTGACTTCACTCTACTGTGTTTTACAATCTTGAGTTATATTGTTTCTGAACTGTCTGGATATCCCATGATAAATATTTCTCATTACTGTATGCAAGTATAGTCCAGAAGGATTTGTTTGGTCATTGAGTTGTTTTTAGGAATGTTGCTAACTGAACTGTATCATGTTAGATTGATACCATGGCTTTATACAATCAAAAACTGTCTTGCTGAATAACTTGGGGTGAGAGTAAAAACATGCAATAAATTGTAGATTTAGTCTAGTTTTTGCTTTGTCACTATGTTGTGTTTGAATGAATCCTGAAGCTCAGACTGAGGTGTTTGGTAGATTGCTTCTAAGCCAATAACTTGAATAAAATCAACCCAG
This sequence comes from Corapipo altera, assembly GCF_003945725.1. Taxonomy (NCBI): domain Eukaryota; kingdom Metazoa; phylum Chordata; class Aves; order Passeriformes; family Pipridae; genus Corapipo; species Corapipo altera. The sequence continues at coordinate 6,729,430 of NW_020884908.1, forward strand.
GCTTCTCTGAGTCAAAATGAGCCCTGGCCTCTAGGGAAAATTCTTCCAGTAGGCTGGATAATGTCATCTCACACTGTTCATGGGAGAAATTAGGGAAGGAAGTTAGATACCTTTCTATATCAAACAGTTTTCTAATGGGCATTAGAACCTGCTTCACTAGTTACTGTTATTTCTTTAGAAAACACTGATATCTGCAACTTTATCATTGAATTCTCTTTTAAGGGCTTGATTCTCAGCTCTGCCTACCTGCACAGCTGAATGAGCCATACAGACAGTCTGGGAGTACTCTTGTGTTTGGGGTTAAATCCCATGCTTGCTCCATTCATTGCTGCTGTAAGGGATCAATTAAAGAAGCATACGTTTTACTTTAATCTACACCTGACTCCAGCCCTTAGGACTGCATGCATTTGGATATTCTTGGGTACATACAGGCTGCTAACTTAGCGTATAAGAGAGTGGAATATGAAGTAAAATGAATTTGAATTTCCAAATTTGTGGTCTTTGCTAATTAGAATAGCTGCAGGCAGATTCAGATAGAACTTTAAGGAAACCTAGAGAAAGTCTCAGAAGGTATAACCATTAGAGAGGCTGTGTCATTCCAGCTAATGAGGGTTTAATTTCCCTCCTCTCCACTTCCTAACCCATTAACTGAACTGTACTCATGAATAATGGTTTTAGAAGCAGACCTATAGTGAAGCATACCCATGAGGAGGAGATCCCAAAACCACTGATACATGTGACTGTGCTTCAGATGCTTAGCAGGTCTGCAGTACTAATGATCAGACATTTCTGTTTTGCTTATTTCAAGCAACTCCTGCAAACTGCATCCAGTGGCTCCATCACTGATGGAGGAGTCTGGGAAAGCAGCCTAACTTTCTAGGTTTGACCCAAACTTCCTCTGTAGCCTCAGACATGTTTTGAGATCCAGATACTCAAATTATCTGAGGACTTACAGGCTTGGGACCATCTGAACTCAGTCTTCATCCACTCTACATCCAACGTGCACAAGAGCAAAATCAGCTATTGTTTCCCTCTCCCTCTCTTGGCACAGGTATTGTAATGCTTACTGTTTCCAGTGCAAAATGGAAGCTTTTCACGGAGGAGGACTTACATTTGCCTTTCTCTTCTGCTTGCCAACAGACTAACTAATGCTTCTGGAGACTGTGATTTTTTCCTATTGCCTTTGATATCTACCCTGCCTGTACTCCTGCAGCCTCCCCAAGGAAGACAACACACAAATGCATGTGGATTTAGCTCTGACTGTTGTATGACAGGTTCAAGTAAATGTTCAGACTGCTTGACTAGTTCCAGATGCAGTGACTGTCTCCTGTTAAAATATATAATCTGTAAATGATCAGAGTGGTATGGAACTGACTGGTCTGTCTCACTGGGCTGCAATTAGACAATAGAACAATACCTGCAGAAAGAGAAAAAAAAAATGGAGTTGTTTTGGGATTCTATGCTGTTGTTCTTGCTATGATCTGCTCCTTCCCACACTCAACTCATTTTTCCTGAGGTGACTGTGCAAACTATGACCATCTATTTCTCTAAGGAGATTTTGATAAACAACTGCAAGAAAAGGAAGTACAAAAGGTACATGACATTCCCTTCTGAGTGTTAACTCCAGGAATGAAAAAAACCCCAGAACCTTTCCAATACATCTTCAGCTGATGGAAATTGGAATAAAAATCCCCCAATTTTTTTTGCTATGTCTGGAAATCTGGAAGGGGAAACGAGCACTATTTCATCCCAGCTACCCTGGTTACATATTCATTCCATGCTGAGAATGAATATGGCCTCTTTTCTTTTGCTGGAATGACTGCATGGATATCCCAATTCTTGCAAAAGCAGTGGTCAGTTCTTAAATGTCTGTAGCTGTGTTTGATGATTATGAGGATAATCTTGTTCTCCACAATTTGCTTGCCAGTCACGTCCCTGTTGGGATCAAAGAAAAGTACAAGTGTTTTGTGCTTTCTCACAAACATTTTTGTGCAAAAGCAGTATCTATGTATTGATGTAGCTTTCACTGCTCTCCTTCTCTATAACCATCAGACCGGACTGTATATGGTCTTGTAATATTATAATATCAAATTATGCCAGTTCATTAGACTAAAGTGATCGCACTTGTTTGCTTGAAAAGGAATATTTCATTTCTGTGGTCATCTGCTCAGATCCATGACAAAACCTATAGCTCAGCAAGAAATACCCTCTCTAGTACTCAGCAACAGGAAATGTTTTGCTTACTATGCCAGCAGCCCTCCAAAGAACTTCCAGCACAGCTGGAGCAATTGACAAGCTTGGTGGTTTGTGCTCACTCCTGGCACTTCTTGATAAGCAAAAATTGCAACCCAGAAACTCTGTGTTATGACTGGCCAGGTGCTCATGTAGAGTGATTGGCAAAAAATGTATAAAATGTATAAAGAGTACAAGTGTAGTTTCATTCAAACCTAATCCTTTCCCTAAATTCAAGATAACTTTGGATTTTGTACTATAGGTACAACATACCTATACAAATGTGTTTTGGTTTAAAATAACTTAATTGTGACTGTATTTCTAAAAAATATCTCTCAACTTCGTGGATTAAAAAAAACAATCAAAGAACTGCCCCCCAACAAAAAAAGCCCAAACAAACTAAAATAAGACAAAACCCCCATGATTTTTCCTAATAACTTTTTCTAAATTACTTGAGGAAGAAGTTGTAGATAATCAACTAAATTGTTAACATCATATGAATGTTCTGTGGTCACATTTCTCTGCATCAGACTGCATTGTGACAGGACAGACAAAATGATGCAGTAGATTACTGGCAGACCTGATAACATGTTCTTATTAGATTTCTCAGATCTGAGTTGACATTTTAGTCACCTTGGCTGAAGGATGACACAGCACCACTAATTCGATGGAACTTACATAGGTGTAAAATGTGAACAAAACAATGGTGAATCAGAGCTATTATTCTACCTAGTAAAAGTTGGGCATTGTATGAGCTTTGGGGGGAAGGGTTGAGCTTTTTGGGGTATTATTGAAGGAGCACAAGAAATGAGCTCTACCAGTTACTCAGGGAACAAACAAAAACGTCGCATCAGATTGTCCTATATAACTGATCTGGAAAGGGTAAAGGGTCACATCTAAATGCATATTTGTTCTAAGATAGTTTTATTAGGTTAGAAAGAGATGTCACTGAAGTGATACAACTCTGCATCACTCTGAGTGGTCTGAAACCAGTTTTGAAAGTTATCTTGGGAATTTTAGTTCTGAAAAAAATGTTTCCAAGCTGAATCTCACTGTAGCAGCAGTCACTCCCCTCAAAGGGAACTGTCCATCATTTCTATAGCATTGAAGGGAGCAGTAAGTGGCTGTTAGACCAATGAATCATTTTGAAAATTTGCTGCTCTTGAGTCTCCCACAGGAAAGCCAAATCCCTATCCTGGCACGTGGAGGAAGTAAGAAAGTAGCTTTGCGGTGTTTCGCTGCCTTCAGGGTCTACACCATGACAAGGAGGTTTTAAGATGTGGAATGCTCTAGGAAGTTCTCACTTCCTTTATGTTTCTCCCACTATCAGGAGTTACTTCTTGTACAGCGCTGATATTGATCTAAGTCTGAGGAGCCAGAGACCTGCATCCAAATCCTCAGGCAGTTCTGCCTGCAGACTGAGAGACCTTTTCAATATATGGGATATTTTTTGTGTAGACTTGTTTCAGGAATGAATTCACCCACCTTCGTGCATGTTGTGTGGAATCAACTGAGTCTGCCTGGAGGCAGATGAAGAGATTGGGGAAGGGACTCTTCTTCTCCTCAATAATAACCCTATCTAAATTTCAACTAAACACCCAAAGGTGAAAACCTTCACAGTCTATTACAATTCACAGATCTATCTAGTCCACACTTTTAATTTTTCCTTTTTGCTCATACTTACAGCCAAAACATCTGACACTTGAATATTTTTTTAGAGTAAATGTACTGTGTATTGAAAAATGAAGTCCAACATAGTAATGCTAAAACTATGCTTGAATAGGGAGTCCTTTTGTAGTGTTACTGGAAATTCTCAGTCTCTGTTGCTGTTTGATTGGTTTATAAAGTAGGTTCACATAAGTCAATTTCTGCTGGTGTCCTTTGAACTGGATTAGACTTTGTATCTGAGGCACAGCTCAGTAAGCTTGATGCTGCACTTTACAGAGTGTATATACCATTCCATGTGTTACCAGGTTGCTTTGCATATTCATAGGTTTTAACATTTTTGCGGTAGAGACAGGTTTTTCTGTGGAATTGGTGGTATCAGGGCTGTCCTAGGACTTGACATAGTTGCTGATTTGAGGTGGTTCCGCAGTATCACCAGTACCTGTAAATAATTCAAATTAAAATACTTCCCTGTATATGTACCGTTGTAAAGGGCACTTCATTTACTTTCTTTCAATAGTTTCAAACTGTGTTGCTCTCACCGTGCATTATCCATGTGCAACCTTGTAAATTGCTTCTAGTTCTTACAGCACATATATAAATCATAGGGCCATTTTCTCTGGAGAACTCCAGCCTTAAGCTCTACAGCTTGTTTTCAAATGAAAACCATGTTCAATTAAGGTGATTTGTTTGCTGCACAAAGATTAAAGTACCTCATGTTACCATTTATAGAGAGGGAGAACTAGGAGGACATAAACACATCATGAATATTTCTTAGGTTTTCTGCCTTCCACTTCCACCTATCTCTTTTCCAGATATTTCCAACTGAGATACAGTCTGCTAGAAGCAGGGTGCGATGACAGTGCTACAAACAGTGTAGGCTATGAGATGATCTGCTGTTGCAGATTACTATAACACACCACTATACATGGTTGCTTGTCTTATTCTATTCACAGAAGTGGAGAAAAGACTAGGATGCATTTCACACACACACTGGTTTGAAGTTAAGTTCAAAAATAAATAACCTTGTTTTTAAGACTGCTTGTTAGACACAAACTAAATAAAAAGTGGAGCAGGAAAAAATGGTCCTTAATTAATATTGTTTGCCTTAAGGGAGGACAAAATAAATAAAATTGCTTGGGTTTTGGGGGGGGGTTGGGGGTTTTGTTTTGATTTGGTTCGGGTTTTAATTGGTTGTTTTGGTTGTCTTGCTTTTAGTTTTTTTCTTTGGTGTTTGTTTGGTTGGAGGTTTTTTGGTGTGTCTTTCACAGGAGGATTTGGAAGGATATTTGGCAAAAGAGAGTTCAGAGTGCTCTGGTGTTTTGTATGCTGGTGATCCTGTATGGGTCTGTTGGTTCCTAAGGTCTCAACAGGGACCGTCAGTGGCTTAGCTCTGCTTTGGTCATCTCAGCCTCTTGCACTGGCCTTGCTGTATATGCCTCTGTTAACTTCTGACTCCTATTCCCGTAAAACTGATTGGGCTGTGACTGCTTTACTTTCAGACATAGCCCCCATAACAAACTTGTTTTGTTGAAAAAGTTTGAATTTCTCTTTCTTCAAAGAGGAGGAAAGAAATGTTCCTCCTGCCACAGGGTATATCTGGCCTGTGACATACTGTGGGACTGGGAGACGTCTGATATGTATCCCTGACATTTTTTCCTTGCTGCGTGGGTGACTTTTCAGACAGTACTATGAAGATTATCAGAAGGGAATCCCATACATCTTCACTCAGAACTTTTGTCTTTCAGTAACCCCATTCTTGGCTCTCTGTGTTCAAGCTTTTTGCTTCTCATGCTGCAGTCGGGCTTGGTTCTCTGTTGTCCTCTCCTCTATTCCTTTTGCACCACAGGGAATGGTTGCTCTGGGGTGGGGGTCAGGAAGTTGTGGCCAGGGTATCTTCCTGGGCGAACTTTTCACAGATGTGATCCCAGGGACAGCTTCTCATGAACTGAAGCAAAAAAGCCCAATTACACATACCATGTGGGATTTACTTCTGTTTACATTTTGTCTGGTCCCAGAGTCTTAACATATGTTCTTTAGAACTCTCTCAAGGAAAACCATTCCATGAGACTTTGCTTGCTCTACCCACAGGACACAGTTCAAGGCGTTCTCTAAAGTGCCACATGACTCTCGCAGGTAGATGAGAGTATCATTTGAGTGCACGCATCCATATCCCTGCTGCCAGTCCCCACGCTGAGTTTGGACAGAATTCGTTGTTATGTGTCACAAAGGGAGAGGTGAAAGGCTTAATCTGGAAGTTGTATCAGCTCATACGGAAGAACAGGCAAGGAATAATAAGGGAAAAAAAGAGCTGGGAGGGCACAGAGGGAGCCTAGTAACAATGGAAGGGAGAGAAAATCAGATCAGGACCCTGTGATGGAAAGGCGTGAGGGGGTCTGAAGACCCAAATTCAAGGAGGGAATTATACAAGAGGAGGCTGTGAAAGGTCTGTATAGAAAGTGACTCTTTCAGCAACACGGTGTAGAGAGCTCATGGTGTAAGAGAAATGAAGGCTGAGCAGACAGAAGGTAAGGGAAAGAGGCAAAGGCTAGGAAATCTCCTAGATGTAAATTTCTGAAAGTGAGGGGGATAGCTTGAGAAAGTATTACTACAGACTTTTCTTGTTCTTAAGCTTTTCCAGTCATCTGCTGTTGACCCCATCGGAGATGGGACAGTGGGTCTTGTCTGACATGTTTCAAGCTCAGGATGAAAATGTATCTGTTTTTCCATCACTTGAGGTGAGGAAGTGGTTATGACATGGGATATACAGCGGTGGCATTTGGATATGCCCTCATGAGATGAGCAAGCAGATGACTGGATCACGTAGCACAAAGAAACAAGGAGCATTAAGGTGTGAAGATGTTATTTGAGGTGGCAAGTAGAGAAGTGTACTGTTAGATACAGAAGAGAAGCATACATGATGGCCAAATGTATGGACTGAGACCTGTTTCTGTCTATATGCTGGGAGCAGTGTAACTGTAATGTTCAGGTCACTGTTGCAGTCCTGTTTTTGCTCTCTCCACTGCCTCCATTTGCTCTATGCCTTTGAATTTTGTCTTTCACAAAAGCAGCTAGCCAGCATATGGGGAAAATGGAAAGAGCAGCAAACTGACCTTTACAGTCAGGGCTGATCTTGGATGCTTCTTTTACTTTTATCCAATCGTGCAGCAGTCTTTAGCTGACAGCAAAACCAAATCATAGCAAAGTTAATTGCTGATGTTGAGTAAGGGAACACATTACTTACACATGCAATTTAAACACTGCAGCTTTTCGTAGAGGAGGGAGAAAAGCAGTGGTGTGCAAAGCTCTGTGGGTAGAGAGCTGTTCCAGAACTGTGACAGTCTGAGTTGCTCTAAATCCTTTGGGTACAGTTTCAGCTTTAACACAGTTGTGTGCACACTTGATTACTGTATTCGTGCAAATCTCCAGTTGAGAGACAGTCAGTGAATTATGGCAAGGTATGACGACACTGGTAAACTGTGGTATTCTTGATAAGGTCATTTGTTGTCATAGCCTCAGGAGGATGATCATGGTCTAAGTCTAAATGGGCACAGAGAGAGGGAGTGGGGGTAGAGAAGGAAGATGTGAAAAAGTTTATTGTGGAAATGCACTGATGGATGAGAAGCTGGCATATAGCTAACCTGTAGAATTACTAACTATTCTGTGTAAAAAGAAAGGTAATTAGGATCATGCAATTAAACTTAAAGATGTGTTAAATGTATGGAACCGCTATTTTATCTTTCTGATGAATGATGTGGTAGATATGAGTTTAATCTAAATGTTTCTGTGAAATTTTCCTTTCTAGACGACTCCTTATGTGTGTGCATGTGTGTGTGTATTACCTCTTTGTGTGTTGATGATCACTTTGTATTAACGTGACCGATGCTGCCAAGCTCCAGTCAGAGACTGAAGGAAAATCTGTAGGGAGTTTGTAGAGAGCTGAAGGGAGTTTCCATGCAGCTAATTGATATAATCTATGTATGGGGAAATAACAAAACAGAGACCATTAATATTTAATGTGCGGTAAAGTGTGTGTTTTATCATTTAAATTAAAAAAAAAAAAACCTTTTCAGGAAAATATGTATTTTCCACTAAACATTGTCATAGAAGGCTTGTGAGATCCCTATTAAAGACACAATAGCCAGTATTCCTGAGGGATGTGTATATATGGTTTGTTGGCTCGTTTTATGTAGTCTTAGTCTTTACAGAGCCTGTACAGTATTCACTTAGAATAGTTTGTGACCTGACTTGACACAATACTTACCTGCAAGTGAGATTTGGCTCTGGAACATAATGTGCAACAGTAAACATATTATGTGATAGTAGTACCTGTATATTCATGTGTATTGTCCCTTCAACAGTACCTACGGCTTCAACTTTCGACAATTGCCTCTGAAATCTGAAATGCTTGAGCAGGCACTTCTAATTGAAGGAAAATCCAGTGTCTATCTTCAAGTTTTCTATACAGTTTTGCTTATTGCCAAGATTTCTACAAAGGACAATGACAGAAAACAAGGGATTTTCATTAGATATTTGCCCCTAGAATTGAACTTTGGTCTGTGTTGTACTTCTCTTATCCTGCTGGTTGTACTGGAATGGCAACTGTAACTCCAGAGCAGAATTTGGTATACCTCTGAAGAGTGACTAACTTAAAAACCAGAGATTCATAGTATACCTTTGCATTAATACATAGTGCATCTTGTGTGTGTCTACGAATACACATACACATACCTCTAGATACACACAATATGCTTGTTTATATATATGTAGTCTAGAATAACCTCACTCACTGACCAAGAAAATTACCACAAGACCAAAGGACTGGTTCAGCTCTTTCTGTAGCAATGCGTGCTTTGAGCGCCTTCACCTTCAGGTGCAGAGTGTAACCCTCTGACAGCGGAAAAGAAGATACAGAAGCATTGCTAGCTTTCAGCATGAACCCTTTAAGTTCTAACTCTTTAAGAATCTAACTTAAACCCTGCTGTCCAAAGAGAAAACAATTTAATCATGTCTTATGACATTTCATATCACATGCATAACTTAAAAGGCAGTTGCTCCCTAACACCAAAGAGAGCATAGTCAAGTTTTGTTGGAACCCCTGTGCATAAGCAGCTATTTTCCCAAATCAGGAAATACAGGTTTGTATTGAACAAGGCTGTTAACTGGCTCCATGATCTCAATGCAGCATGATTCTTATATGTTTTCAAGGATTAATTGTAAAAATTTGAACTCAACCCATGTTATTTGAAAAAACATACGTGGTCTGTCCCAAGCAGAGAATTCTGGTTGTAACAGTTATAATTTTACAGTTAAATTTGGGGTTGTATTTCTAGAGGATTTTAAGACACAAAAAAGAATTTCCAAAATGCTCCCAGGGCCCACCTCCCTTAGAAATCTTGGTGAAGTGTTTGAATGATTTTGGTAATACTGGTAAATGTTCTTGCTTTTATGAGTGCCCTGAAATACCGCAAGACCATGTGATCAGGCTGCTGTTGTGTCTCCTGCCAAATGAGTACCACAGTGTCTCTGCCAGGACTTTGGCAGCTGCTCCCGATAAGGGTTCTGCAGCATTCGGTGGCACTGCCCAGAAAAGTCGCCCCCATGGACCTTGGCAGGTCCCTCAGCACAATTCCAGTCCTACTGGTGTGACCCTGGACTACCCTTAAGATGCTCACAACATATGACAACCATGTGTTGTGAACATCCATCTCTCCAAAGCGCCTGCATTCTTGTACAAGGTGACTGCCCCTTTCGGGAGATGCAATCTCCCTTGCCATCAACTCTCCTCCAAATGGAAGCTCTTGTCAGCTGTTCTGTAACAGGTGTCAAAGCATTCACTGGCATCCATTGCAAAGGGGAAGTGAATTCTGAATCTGGCCAAGGCAAGCCAAAGTCTGTACGAGAAGGCCAGCACTGGGTAGCACAGGTAGTTGGCAGTGGTACCCTGTCAGCCTGAAACAGCTAATGTGAACAGCTTTGGAAGAACTTGCTGTGGTCCAAGGGAGGCATAAACGCCCCTGCACACAAATGCTTCTGGAATGTTTAATGCCATTATTCTACATGATCCTTCTAAGAAAAAAGTAACCAGTCTAGGAGGGCTGCCAGAAAATTAACATAACATTTCTGCTTCCTTTATACAATAGTAATCAAGGGGATACCAGGAGCTTCTATAAGGCAATGTTGCCATTTGATGTCAAGTCCCATAGTTATGAGTTTGTGCTACAGATTATCACACACTCTGATTCCAAGGCTGCCATAATTTAGAGAGGGATAATCCATTTCTACACCACAGATGTCTTAGCATCCTGCCAGTTACTTTGTCATTGGATTTTGCTTTTTTTGTGAGAGATGATGATAGACAGCAGGATGGGGACTGGGGAAGGAAATTGATTCCTATCATAAGCAAAGACTGGGTTTATGACCACCCGAGGAACCTGAACATGTATAAGGCTGTGGGACCCAATGACATGCATCCTAGAGTCCTGAGGGAATTGGCTGATGTAGTTACCAAGCCATCCTCTATGATGTTTGAAAAGTCATGGCATTCAGGTAAAGTCCTAGGTAACTGGAGAAAGGGAAATATTGTACTCACCTCTAAAAAGGGTACAAAGGAGGCCTCTGGGAACTATGACCTGTCAGTCTCACCTCTGTACCTGGGAAGATCATGGAACAGCCCCTCCTAGGAGCTATCCTAAGGCACATGGAGGACAGGGAGGTGATTTGGGATAGCCATCACGACTTCATCAAGGAAAAGAGAGGCCGGACATGACCCGGAAATGTGCACTTGCAGCCCAGAAAGCCAACTGTATCCTGGGCTGCATCAAAAGCTGCATGGCCAGCAGGGCAAGGGAAGTGATACTGCCATAAACACTTGTGAAAAGGTGCTTTACTTTTTTCACACTGATTTTTCTTCCACTGAGATTCCGCTAGGAAAGGTTGCTTGTGTGAGCAAGAGTTTATGTGATGGCTGTCTAAGGATATTGCTCTTCTTCTGTTCTTCCTTGCTGCAGACTGGAAGTTTTTTCTGAAACTCTGAAAACCAATAATCTTCCTTTTATTATATTATAAGACAAACTCTACTAAACACATATTTCCTTTAAAATAAAAGGTACTGTTCTTTATTGCATTTTCCTGGTAAAACTGACTTCATTAGTTTTATTGCACCATTTTTACTCATTAAAATTTAATAACATTTGTTGATGAAACAAGGGAAGCTAAATAAATTTTAAAATATCTCAGTACTAACTTACTCCCTCTAATATATGAAGATGCTACATCACTTTTTGGAATCTTTTGAGCTTAATTCCTAAAGTCATTTCAAGATTTTAGTGGGTTCTCTCAAATTCGTTTAACTAGGAGATTTTATCCTTCATTTAATCCTCACTTTGTGGCTGGAATTCTTCTGAGGGAAAGAAAAATGGAAAACTGTATTTTTCTGTTCCTGGCATTACCCAGACTCCAAATGCAATTGTGAATCTTTCCATATTGGCTAAGTGGGGAAAAGGAGTCACGTCACCTTTCCATGTGTTAATTGAGGAGATGCTTGGTGTTTTGTGATCTATATACCAAAATATTTACAGTGGAATTTTCAGAGAAGGAGAACACCAGTATACCTTGAATAAAAGGAAAGGGTCTGATATCACCAAAAACCTCCTTCTTTCCTGCAGTATGTAGAAAGAAAATGAGGTTTTTGAAAGGAACAATATTCTTGTCCAGTCAGAATGTTTGAAAATACTTTTGGCCTCCTTGATCTTTTGAGTTAGTTTTTAAAAAAAGTCTTTATAGGCAGTTAGAAAATTGTAGGGTAAGAAATATGTAAATATTCTCACATGCATAGGAAACTAGAGTTTTATAGGTACCTGGGGTTGCAGATGTGTAGCAAGTGCTTCTATTCCAACTCAATTCACTTTGCAGCAGAAACAGAGTCAACACTAAAATTGTTGTTTCTGTGACCCAATTTGCTCAGTTGTACTAATGTTTTCACTAAGAAAACTTGTCATGCGTGCTTTATTTGAAACAGACCTATGGTCATAATTTCAAGAAGGTTAATAACATTGTGACTTGTGGAGAATAAATAATAACACAGTTCATTTTACTCCTAGATGTCAAAAAATGCAAATATAGTTTGGCATTGTGCAGTGACTTTTTAGGAAACATTTTGTCTGTATACCAACTTGATTAGCATCCAAAGTTACACTATCTCTCAGTCCAGTTGGTTATTTCAGATGATGCTTGTATTTTATTGCATTTGAAAGCTGTTTTGGGATTTATGTTTATCTTCTGTCTCTTTGAAAGGATTCATTAAAACATGTGGGAGAAATAAGAGTAGTCTCTCTACTAAGCATCTTCAAATGAGAGATTGCACACAAATGCACTATATTGGTTATAAAAGGTCAACAAAAGATGTTTTCAAAAAGACTTACTTATCAATTAGCTCATTTATGCTGTTAGCTGCACTGTAATCAGTTTTGTTGATTGTTTACAGAACTTGGGTTCCAGTATGACAGGATTTACATAGTTCGTGTAGAGCAAATAGGGATGAAAATCAAGGTAACAACATGAGGTTGTTACATTAACCGGTAAAATTGAATCTATTTACTGGGCCTGAATTTGATTCCTTGGAGTCTGAGAAACACTTTTAGATTAAAGAATATGAAATGTAAAATTGTAAGAATTTAGAGGGACTCAAAGTCATTATGCTTATATTTTTTAAAGCCAGTGGTAAATTAACAATTGCCCTTCTGGCACGTGGGCCAAGTGCTGCATTATTATAAGTGTTGTATTCTAGAATATAGATAACTCAGTAATTTTAACAAGTAGCTAATTTCCATTCAAGGTTAGTGCTTTAAAGTATGCTATTTATCTTCTATTTGTTTGGACAAATCCAAAGTCTTGTGCACCAGAGCTCCAACAATCCTTTATGGGCGTTGAAGTGACATTTTCATTTCTGTGAATGCAAGACGTGGCAAAGAGTCTATAGGTGGCAGCCACTTGCAGCGTAGAAGGGTCCTCTACAATAATTCCTCAATGAAACATAAAGTATTAACACAGTTGTGATGTTGACATGGCTGTGACACCATAAAAACTGAAGAATTAAGTAATAAAATCTATGGCCCTCACCTCAGGCTTTTCATTTTCATTATGAGGAGACCTTTTGAATTAAAATAGTTTGAAATGAACCACTTCTATGTCCAGAAGAGTAGATCATCTGGAACTAATGACTACTAGTCTACTGGATATTGTTACTGCCAAACCTTTTAGATTGAACTCTGGGTCTCTTCAAAATGTATTTTACAGTTGACTGCTAATACAGTCATTGCTTTGTCAAGGGTCCAAATCCAGGGCTTTCTACTGAAATGTCCAAACAACCTCATAAAGGGCCTGAAAATGCATTCTTCCAAACACAGCAGCAACTTTATTTATTGCCTTGATAGTGCAGAAAGGTCTTTTTTTGGCATTACTAATAAAAACAGGTATTTTGGCTGATTTTTCTCTGTTTTCCTTTTGGACATAAAAGAAGATTCTTCTACTTTTGAATCAAAAATTAAAGACCTCCTCTCCAAAGACTCATGCCTCTTCCAAAGGGCTGTAACCTGGCACAACAAAATCAAAACCTAAAACTAAATTTTTTTTCACCCCCTAGCATACCATGGTAGACATTTATCACACAACTGAAGGAAACCCTTCCACAAAGTGATATTGTCTTAGCACTGCTAATCCAATAATATAATTACACAGGGCCCCGTTTCAGACAAAAAGATAAATTGCAGCTTATGTATCTGAAAACTTTGACAACTAACCTAACATTTAATTAAAGCTGTGTATTAATATTTTAAAGCCAGATGTTTAAGTGTATAGTGATAAAATAACTGGGTGCCTGGGTACCAAGAAGATCTAAAATAGATTTGTTGTTCAGGGATCTTAACAAGTATCGAGTGCTGCTGGAAACATGGCTCCATTGGGGATAGTAAAAGACATTTACCATCTGGTCCATGAAGATATACAGAGTGCCCTGGGAGGCTGGAAAGATCAGGTTTTCTTCCTGTGTTAGGCTTTGGGCAAGTACCTGTATTGCTTACTAATATACTTCCCAACTGCAGAGACAGGGCAGGAAGAAGGAAATGACCATTCATTCTCCGAGGAGTGCTCAGGAGGTGGCAATGGTCTTGACCACCTGGTTTGTTGGTACTATGCATAAGATGACCTGGGATACAAGACAGTAGAACTGTATTTTTCATCTGGATTGGTTTGTGTGTGTTTTCTTCAGAGGTGATATCCCGCCAGGGCAGATATGTACAGGTTTGAAGTGTGCTGAACGATGACTTCAGGTGTCCTGTACACATCACACAGGTTTTACTGATGCACTAGAGATGGACAGCAAAGCAACTATGGCATTTAAACTCATCTGAGATGGGAATTTATTTTTAAGAAATAAGTCAAAAATAGTGAGACAATGCAGCATCTACAGCTTGTCTGTCAGAAAGGAGCTCTGTTAGAAGAGAAGCACATCTGTCAGTGCTTCAAACCATGCAATAATGAAGAAGGTGTAAGTGGTGAAATGAGGATGGAGAGATTTTACTGTACCATAAACTGTGCCAGTTTTCATGTAGAAATCACTGAGGGCCAAGACACTTGCACAGGGGTATATGAAAGGTAATTGAATAAAGCAGGCCCACTACTGGCAGATGTTATGCTCTGCAGTGATTTACATCTTCACTAGAAAAAGCCTATAGGAACTGCAAAAGGTTGAAGATCACATCTGCAGTAGGCACAAGTCAGACTTACCTGTCTCTGCCAGGGTTTGACATGTGACTGACTCTGTATTTCCACTTCAGGTTTCTTACCTGAAATCCCTTATACAGAATGTAGCACCCATGTTTTGGTAACAACTCTGTGGTCCTTACCACCTCAAGTGTCTTCCTGTTCAGAGTATTCATGGGATTAATTTTCCCACACTACCCTGCTCCACAGCTCCTCCACAAGATCTACTGCACTTTTAGCTCACTCACTGCTCATCTGTGATGAAAAGTGCCTTGCATGATGATAGGATATGTCAGCAAAAATAGCCTGAAAACACTGCAAATGGATCAAGACAAAACAATTTGCTCAAGGATTATTTAAATTGCTCCCAACAAGCTCAGGCTGCAGTTAGATACCTTTACATCTTTTTCTAGTATTTATTTAGTCTTTTGTCCAGTGTAGATTCCTATGATGTCCAGTTGCCTTTTCATCTCAGCATCCCTGGAAAATCCAACACACAGGAGGGGAAATACAGCTTAGTGGGAAATGCTTTATAGGAACAGAAGACACATGTAGAAAGCGGACAAACAACTGATAACAAATCCGTGTCCTTTAATTTGGTCAAGGCACAGAATAAAGTTTGGCTGAAAACTTTCCACATTTTGCAAACCAGTTTTCACTCGAAATGCTAATTTTTGTTTAAGCTAATGCAAAATTGTTTACACTTGATAGAATTATTTCTGAGATGAGTTGCAGTTTTTTGGGAGTTTTCATGTGTGTTTTACAGTATACTTACATTAGTTTTTCAAGAAAGCAAATATGTCACTCAAGAGTACTATGTTTCCTGGGAGCTATAGTTCTATGTTCCTCATCTCTTTTCCTGATTCAGACTTCCCCATCAGATCACTTTTTCTATGCCTGTCTTTGATGTAAACGTCCTATTTCTATGACTGGGATTCTGCCTTCGAAAGGGAATGGCAAAAGACATTCATGCCATCTTGGTTCATCAGATGCCATGTGCTTCATCAGATGCCAGCTTTCTGAAATGACTGCTTCAATTTTCAGACTAATTGGGGGTTCAAAACTGTCACTGGAAAGAAGAAATTTCATTTCTGTACATGGTGAAGCAATTATTATTTTTTTCCAAATGGTTTTAGTTACATGAAAGCTGTACAAGTTACTTAGATTGTGAAGGCTGTAATTCTTAGAGAGACTTATCTTTTATTGCAAAACCCTTTTCTTTTTTTCCCCTCCTTTCAGAAGATGTCCCTAACAGTTTGTACCAGTCTGGCTGAACCAGGCTCATCTCCAAGGGAGAGTGTTAGCAGGTATTTTAAAAAGGTTTGGTTTTTTTTTTCCTGAGAATGTAACCTTTAACACAGGCTCATCGTTAACCGCAGTCATTTAACACAAAATGCCAGTAGCAGGGTATTTTTTCCAGTTACCATAGCAACATCCTAGGACATCAGATTGTGCCAATAAACAAAAATCCACTGAAACATTATTATTATTATTATTGAACCACTTCTATTAGGACAGTTTAGTTTATCTAGGATCAGGTGGTGATGAGTTCAGCTTGTATTTTTGTACCTTCATGTGACATCTGGTATTTTTGTGCATGTGTGGCCCTTGGTGTATATTGCTTGCCTACACACCCTCCTACTCCCCCCAAGGACTGCTGTACTAAAGTAAGTTTGCAAAAACTCCTCTCTCCCCCTGCCTTTTGGCTGTCTGCAATCTCTGCAGTTCTCCTGCCCAATGACAGGAAATGTCATTGTAAAGAGAAAGGGGATACATTTAATTAACCAGTTATTTCCCTCTGCTACTTATTATTTTATAACTTCTTTTAACATGATGAAGAAGTAGCTGTTTGTGCAGTCCTCCAGTCCTCATATCTCATTAGGTGTCCAGGATTCCAAAAACTTGCTTTTCCTTCTGGCACATGGAAGAACAAGGATGAAAATACCTGTATAGTTCTCCGTAAACTTCTCCATATAATTTTTTCCCTCCAGCCCCAATGAACTACCATCTGGAGGAAGTGAATAGAAGAGAGTTTTACCTTATTTCTTGGGAGGGTTTAAGATAAAATATCTTCAGCATAGACCATCTGACAGTGTCAGTTCCTGTATTGGAAAAGCTGTGCAAACATTTACAGAGGTGACCTCACTTGTTTTATGAATATTGTCCTTGTTCATTAACTGCATCTCATGGTACTTAGAGTCCCATGGAAACAGAAGTAATTAAAACAACACTCACAAAAGCCAGTGTAAATCTCACATTTCCATGAAAGCATCCAGTATATGGATACAAAACCACATGCAGAATTTAGACTACTACAAAGAAAAAGGGTGATTTGATTTTATTTTTCTGATATACATGATGTTTGGGGGAAAAAATCACCAAATAACTAAAAATTATATGTGAGTTCTTTATAGACACTAGATGTTTTCAGAAGAAAGTATTTTCCTCCCACTGTCATAAGGCAATACCAGTGCTCAGAAATCCTAATTAGTGATGGGCCATGAGGTAATCTCAGTATAGTTCTGTGTCCACCTACTCCCAGATATCAGCTAACTCAGTTGCAAAATAATGATTGAGAGATCACTTCTACAGACTTTTCAACAGTAGTGCAAAACATTAGAATAACTGTATACAGTTGCACCTTTTTTCCCATTTTTCTCTCAGTTTTCCACTTGATACACTTAATATTCTGGATGTCACATTTTCAGCTCATGGGAAAGGTATAGCTTCTTTTTCCATTACTATGCATGTGCCTCTTGAATATATGAGACAGTATCACCCCTGAGACAGAGTTTATTTAGCAGGTTTTGTTTGCTTACAATATAAAATTCCCGCTTAAGAGTTTTAGGAAGTCCCCTGAAGTACTACCTGAATGGGAAAGGTTTGTCCATTTTCAAAAATAAAATGCTTCAGTTTTGTATGCTAGAAATAAACCAAAATAAACAGGGAAGAACTTAAATTGTGATCTCTTCAGAAGTCTGCATAACTGTAATACAGTGGGACACAGTACACAGCAATTGGAAGGAAAATCCCACACCACAGCTGGAAAGAAGTCCTAGTAGGTATTGTTACTTGGGGTTAGAAATAATAATAAAAAAAAACAAACAAAAAAAAATCCAAAACAAAAAACAACCAAAACCAAAACCACTTTCCAGGTTATTCTCTGGATCCCCCATGTACCCTTCTTGACAGCAGATACAGATAAACAAGCATCAATAACTAGCAAATTGCCATACAGACAAGGTAGAGTCAAAACACTTTCTTGTCATATAATTCAATCCAGAGAAACGTTTAGAATTCAATTCAAGTGTTCATAATTTGTTTGTGTTTCTGCAGAGAAGTACAAATTTATGACTTCAGACAGTCTCACTACTGAAAGGCTTAATAAATTCATAGTCTGAACTCAAACTGGATAAAATACTAAACAAATTGTTCTTTCCACAGACAAACTAGAATTGCTAGCCTGTTCTTGTGTAAGTAAAATTGCAAAAGCAACCTTATTTTGTTTAATATCTGCTAAACTGAAGAAGAAATAAGTTGCATTTGAGAATTTAGATAGTGTCATCCAGGACAGGAATCAAAATTGAGCTTTAATTGTGGTTGACTGAGTTAATTGAGACTGTAATTTATTGAATAAAGTGATTTGAAATCAGGGGTCCACGAAATATCACAAAATACTTGAGCAATTTGTCAGTATCAGCCTTACACAAATGTGGCAATATTTTTACCAGAATTAGTTCTACCAGGAGTGGTTAGTGTTTGGTAGGGGTGGCTTTTTCTTGGCACGTAGAAAGACTTATAGCAGCAATCATTAATGCATTGATGGTGGTTTTGTGGATTTGTTACATTTCTAGTTCTCTGAATATGTCCTTGTTTTAACATTAATAAAGGGCTAGGAGGAATACAATTCACCTTCTCTAAAACATTTCTATGCTTCTACCTCTCTTCTCTTGTTCCTTTATTTCTTCTATGTGAAAGAGTCCTCATATCACCTTCTTTGGTAGTCCTCCAGCTGATTTAATCCCTCTTTTCAGAACCTCTTCCAACTTTCTCTTTTTTTTATTTTCTCCCAGTAGATAGTCAAAATTGAATGGGATTCCCACTGAGAATACAATCTTCATATTATTTCTCTGCACTTATATAGTTTCAGTATATTCCTTCTGGTTTCTTCTCCCTTCAACAAACCTTTATTGAACTGCTCTGCCCGTTCATCCCACCTTCACCTAATTTTATCAGCTGCTTCTAAAATTCATTACAGTTTTTTCTGGTGAGTAATCTGAACATACTGATCCCATCTGTTTCTGTGATATGACGTGACTATGATAAGTAGTAACATTTCTATACAGTCTTTTGGTGTTAATTTTCCTTTTGGAGGAGGTGATCTAATGCTAGGGTATGACATGACAGATGATGTGTGGCCACAAGATCTGTGGCCAGCAGGTTGAGGGAGGCAATTCTCCACCTTTCATTCTACCCTTCTGAGATCCCACCTGGAGTACTGCATCCAGCTCTGGAGCCTCCAGCATAAGAAAGACATGGACCTCTCAGAGCAGGTCCAGAGAAGGGCCACAGACATGATCATAGGGCTGTAGCACCTCTCCTATGAGAACAGGCTGAGAGAATAGGGGTTGTTCAGCCTGGAGAACAGAAGGCTCTGGGGGTCCTCTTTGTGGCCCTCCAGTACATAAGGGGAACTTATGAAAAAGAGGGAAAAGTGACACAGGCAGATACCCATAGGAGAAGGGGGAATTGTTTTAAACTAAAAGAGGAAAGATTGAGATTAGATGTTAGGAAGAAATTCTTTACTCATAGGTTAGTGAGGCACTGGCACAGGTTGCCCAGAGAAGCTATGGATGCCCCACCCCTGCAACTTTTCACAGCCAGGTTGAGTGGGTTCTGGGCAGCTTGATGTAGTGTGTGGCATCACTGTCCATGGCAAAGGAGAATGGACCTAGAGGGTATTAAAGGTCCCTTCCAACCCAAACTATTACATGATCCTATGATGGGAAGAAAGAAGACTGGGAGAAGTTATTCATTCTTTCTAAAAAAAAATGAAGGGTTAAGAGTCTTCTAAGAAATTGTTACATATAGGAAGTTTAAGATGAAGGAGAGGGAACAACTTTTTCTGCACAATATATAGTTAACCTGTATAACTCCTTAAAGAACATCTTAAGAATAAATTGGTTCAGACATATAGGACATATCAAGGTTCCCTGAGCACGCTGATCTGAGTATTTATCTCAGGATGATAATATAAGTCCCTTTTTAGGAGATGAGATTGCACAGGCGAGGAAGGATCATGCTATGCTTACCTTAAAGACATCACACTGGGTTGGACTCACCTTTGATTTGAATGATTTGGGCTGCTCTTGTGTTTTCCCATATGGGATATTTCTATTATTTTTCTGTTCTTTAGCTACTGTCTTTAAAACGGAGGAATGATGTAATGAAAATTCCCTTAAAATCTTACAGTCAAGATGTGAGCATAAAGGCAGTGTAGACAACTATCTACTGCTGCATAAAACAAAGAAACCCCAAGCCATTGGAATTAGAGATATAAGGCAACAGCTTATTTTCTGCTTTACACATAATGTTATTGAGAACCATCTGAGTCATAAAGAGGCATGCCACCAAATTTGCAACTTTACAGATTGCTCAGGATGTGCCACCTGTCCTCATATCTGTAAACATGATTCTGACTATGGAGGAGCTTTGTATTACCATAAAGGTAACAGCAAAAATTTTTACATGGTGCAGGACTTTTTTCTGTTCCTATAAGGATTGCACATTCAAATATGAACATCCAGTGAAGGAGACAGGCAGTATGCAGTTTACAGTTTTCATATAGGAAGTGCTTTCATCTATTTTGCTAGCCTATAGACAATATCCAACTGACAGTATCACCTTATGCCAAGGAAAGTGTTAGCACACACACTTCTCTTACTATCTTCTTTCCCCAAAGAAATCAATTTAGATGAATGCTGAAATGAATAATTTCAGTGGGGAAATCATTGTAACCGCTAGAATTTAATCTAGGTAGACCTATAATTTAATTCTTTGTGTGACAGTGAATCTAGTTGTATTATTTAATGTAAACTAATCGTTTACTGTAACCATAGGGATAGAATGGGATAACAATGAATATCATACAAGTAACTATTACAGGCTGTGTGCCTAAATCAATGTAACTTACTCTTAGCGTAGCTAAAACTATAAAATTACAGAATACCAGAGATACAAGACAGAGAGGAGTCAGGGATTTTCAGGTGCAAAATGTGGAAAGGAACGCTAGGAGTGCTCTCTAGGCAATAAATGTAATCAACAGAAAAATAAATTATTAGATTCCATTTTCTTTTGTAGACACCTTTTTATTGGTGAAAGTAATAAAAGAGGGGTCTGGCACAGGTGCTATCAAATGCTGTTGATTACTCCCTCTAATAGGACACTTTGTTCCGAATGCTTCTGTTTCTTCTGTGACTTTGAATCCAGACATCTTGCATTCACTAAATTGTTTTATCTTGTTACTATTTATGAGGCTGGGCTGTGATAATTCCTTGTTGTACAGTTGGGAAGAAACAGGCTGAGTAATTTGCCTAAGATCAAAGTAGGCTGACGGTTGGGAAAAAGGGTAAAGACTAAAACCCACATCTCAAACACTAAGCTACAGTTTAAAGCCCACATACTTTTCTGTTTCCCTATTAGGAGATATCACTTGCCTCTCTCCCTTGAGGAAAGTCTGAGTTTTATTGTACATTTAACATTAAGGTTCACCTTTCACATTACACTGGAAAAACATGATTTCTTCTCAATTTATAGCACTTATCTTCTCAGGGCAAAATGAACTTTTCTAGAATTTGCAAGTAAGCCATTAATTAGTTTAGGACTGAAAATAAATTTTAAGTTATGTCTTTTAAGAAATTTAGCATCTGTGTCCTGCAGGTTCTTAATTCTTTTAGTCAGAGTAATAGAACCTCTTCAAACTATTCACAGCATTAAAAATAATTGAAAGTGTGTGCGTAAGTTATATTTGAGAAGGAAATTAGTTTGTAATTAAATGAAATTATTGACGATAATTTCTTGACTGTATAATTATGGGGTTTAGGAAATATGTAATGTCTCAGTAATGTGGTTTCTTTTACCCTTAAGTTAGTCTCAGCCTTAAATTTGTCTTAGCTTTGTTTATCTGGTAATTGGCACTAAGGGGAGAACTTGGAGTGCATCAGTTAGCTGGATTTTCTCCAGGTCGGTCTCTCTCTCCCAGAAATGATTGTAGTACTTATTTCGGGGTTTGGAGTAAAGGTGGACTCATCTGCATAATGCTCCCTCTGGTCCTTTCTCCCACTAAGAAGCCCTGGGATGCAAAGCCCCAGGTTCTGCAAGAAGTTGCTATGGAGGAAAGGGAAACATGAGCTGGATTTATTTCAAGTACGTTAACAACAAAATATCCTGCTCCTTTGTAAGCAAAGGGTCCACACACAGGGTGCCCACAGTTCTTGCTTGTCCTGCCATACATCCTTGGATTTCGTGCATAAAAGGCTCAGAACCCTAAGCTGAGTTTGCACTGGTGCACTAAAGTTCTATGCCTTTGAGCATTTGATCGGCACACAACCAAACCCATTAGGAGGCTGGGTCCATTTGACCTTCTTGCACTCAGTGCAAGCCAGGCCTTTCCAGCCTGCCGTGCTGAAGTGAAGGTGATCTTGTATGTGTATCCATGGAGAACCTGCCACAGACAAAACAGAGCGTGTCTGCTGTTGTGAGCTTCACAAATCATCCTTTGGATAATATGAGAGACAGAGGAGTAGGCTGCTCCCAGTCAAGAGCTGCAAGGAGAAAGGAGTCTTCAACCATCTTGGAGGTATGGATTGAGGGAAAGCTCACATGTTTCCTCCAAAAGTGGAAAAACATTTTCTCAGGGCTTTGGGGCTGTTAAGGGCACAAACTTTGAGATTAAGGGATTCAGTTGGTTGGCATCGTTGACACACAGTAGTTTCTGCACACAATTGTAAGTACTGACAACTATTTCCAAAATTACGTTGGAACCTTTCCCTCCTTACCCAAAAGACTGGTTTCAATTGGATCAAGAGGAATTGGCCTCTAATGGAAGTTTGAAATTGTTTTTTTTCCATTTCACATACTTGAAATGCTCCAGTGTCATGGTTCACCTCCCTGTTAAAGGCCTATAAAAACCAAGGCCCATATTGTTCTCAGCACAGACATGTTTTACAAGACCCACATCACCTTGAAACTATGCTGTGTATCACAAAATGCCAAATACAGCTGTTAGCTGCATTATGTTTATTGCAGTAGAGTACTTAAGGAGACACTGTGCAAAGCATCTCCAAAGCTTTTATTAATCAGTGTGTCCATGTGCTTTCTATGCACGTTTGGAAGAGATTTGAAAATCTAGATAATTTGTAACTTTACCCCAAAATGCTGTGCCAGTGAAAATGGGAGCTGAACTTGTCTCTGAGGGAACACAACTTTACATCAGAAGGCTTTCGGCTAAGGGAACACTTAAGTAAGAAAACGCTCTTCTTTCCAGTACAATGTAACAATAGTAACGAGTGACTATACTGTGAGAGCAGGACAAAGATCAAGGGTAGTTTAATTATACCATGCAGATAAAGCCATTTTGCCTCAGCTCTCTGTAAAGACAGTAATGGAAGATCATTATGGGAGAAAAAAAAAGAATATGAAGGGCAGGGAAGCAGAAATTTCTGTATTCCTGAGGTATAGAAAGAATTAAGGTTTCAATGAATTTACGGGGTGCTCAAATGTCCACCATCTCATACACTACTCTTTCACTGCTAATACCTACACCTCTCGAGAGCTAAAGGTTCCCCATGGAGGACCCTGAGGCGTATTATGACAACATCAGTAAAATACAACCCAATTCTGACTCTAATTTTGCTATTTCCTCATCACCCTTTGGAGCTGGCTACCCCACAGTGTGAATTCAGGTAAAGGAAGCATGCATTCACTTACTTTTTTATATATTTCTGAAATATCTACTTGTGGCTAACACTGCAGTAGCAGTGTACAGGGGAAGAACTCTAATTCTCCCTTAAACTGAGGTGTGCTGCGACTTGTGGCTTTCAATGGGACCACATAAAGCAAAATAATCTATCTCCAGACAAAAGGTAACAGATTCTGAATTTCAGGAGCTAATCTCTGGTGTATTGACATGAGATATACAGAATAATAACATAATAGTGAAGAAACTCATTTGAGACTAAATGTAGAATAGATGATTTCATCAAGTAGATCATACACTGTCCTATCTAGAATCCTGTCACACCTATAAGCACAGAATTTGAACAAGACTGTAATTAATAGCTTAAGAAACATAACTATGCTGTCAGCTTGTAGCTTCCTTATTCATAGGCCATGCTGGGAGGGAATTCTCCAGAGTTTTAATTTATTTCAAACCAGCAAAATAATCTTGTTTAAAAAATAAATGCCCAAGCCAAAATGGTGAAGAAACAAGCCATCTGAAAGTGATGTATAAAATAAATTCCAAAATTAGGACTTCAGTTTTAGTTAAACGTTGTAAAAATGCTCTGAAATTGATCCTAGTTGATGCACTCTTATTTGCCTGGAATCTGAAGTACTTTTCAGTGAGTAAAAGCAGTTTCAAATTAATCCAATGAAAAACTCCTGACCGACTATTTCCCTACAACCATATAATTTCATGGTATATTCTCTATCCAACAACAGTGGCATGTTTGAAATTATGACACTGAGTGGAAAGCATCACATCTAGTCAATGAAGGAACTTTTTGTGTCGTGTTGTATTCTTACAAACCTTTTGTATTTGTACTTAGGATTCCTATTTTCAAGAAGGCTTAAAGTGTACACTTTCTTACAAAGAAAGAAATCTGACAAGTTATTTGAGAGCCTTTTAGAGCATTCAGAAAACCTATAAAAATTACTAGGCCTGCAACTAAGCTGCAGTAGTTAGAGACACTGGTTTGGCTTTTTTGCCTTTGGTGGTATTGTATCTGATGTCCTTAGCACCTATTCCATCTGACACATGTATTTTTTTGCCACAGAAAGACCAAGTTAAAAAAAGCCACCATGGTAACTCTTGAATGTGAACCAGTTCAGAGTTTAGAGTTAGATGTCAAGATCTAAATCTACCTCAGGAAGACGGTACAAATAATATTGGTTTAGTAGAACAAAGCAACAACCAGAAAGCTGTTAGTACAGCTCAACTCACATTTGACTTACCCTGAAACCTCATAGCTTGGTACATAACTGAAGTAGATTCAGTTCAGGTTTTACACAGCTAAATCTGATGAAAAGCCAGAAGGCAATAACCATTCTTCATTATTAATATTGAAAAAACAACATGAAGAAAAATAAATTCTGGTATTAGAAACAACCAGCCATTTGTTCATTTTTCTATGTGTTCTAACCCATATAGGATGTTCTTCATAAAAACACTAGAGGTATCTTTCTTAGTTGTGTGTAGGGATTTAGATGTGTACCATACTCTTTTCTCATCTGGAATAGATCAGGCTGGTTGCCCTAATTTCTGTACTACGTACAGAGGCAGAAAAGAGTCGTGTGATTCTTTATAGCAGGATATAAAACTTTTTGTGTATGCTCAAGTGTAAACATTTAACTAGATGGAAATGGTGGAGTATATGCTCTAAAAGCAAATGTACTATATGCTAGCAGAAGGAATTGCAGTCAGTGTCAGTAACAGTTGATTCTGAATTTGGTGTACTTAGGTGATCTAGGCATGTGCATAACTGGACCCTAGGGGTGCTTCCCCCTTAAAAACACCTGTGATCATTGCCTTGGATAGGAGAGGCAGAAGATTGCTTAAATATTGCTCAGAAAACTCAACAGAAACTAATAAGTCTTGCAGAAAACAAGTGGATGGAGACTTCTTTTTCCAAGTATTGCAGAATGAAACAAAATCTCTTTCAGTTGGCTGGATCTGAAGTTTTCTTTCTTTCTAGGTTCAGCCTGCATGTCAGGACCTGTAGATGGTAAAACAAACAGCAATATGCAGTGAGGGAAAATTTTCTAGATAGATATTTAACTGTATGTAAGCATTATGAAAAAGTTGGTTCTGGTATGGTGGTCCTACTACCAGGTGGTTTCACAGTAAGGCAAACTGCAATAAGTTCATGCAAAAGTATAAATCTAAGCCATTGGGCTGATGGTGAAAGAAATAAAATTCGCTACTTGAAGTAAATAATTTTCTTGTTTGATCTGTGAGAAACAAGTTTTAGATTTAACTGATAAATAATGCCAGTAGGATTATTACTATTTTTTGTAGATGCTAAGTTTGGTTCAAGGCTCTGAGTGCAAGAGCTGTGTAAGTAATTGATGCATGTAGAAAATGTTCATCTTGTAAATATTTCAGTGATAATAATGAGGAATAGTAGTTTGTACTCACCATGAGACTTCCCTAGGAAGGTCTCAAGGATCCTTGCCAATCAATAATTAAGACTAGTAGCAGCTTCTGTGCTGCTTAAGAATTTTTCTAGTTTGGAGAGAAGAAAAATGAGATAAAGCTAACATTTTTCTCTTGTCATTATTTCTTCAGTATGCAAAGAAGGAGATGTTTTCAGAAGAGATGGGGACATTGTCAATTACTTTGTTGTCCTCTTAGTTTGCAGGAAGGATTGATCCAGAAGACTGCGATATTTACTAACATAGGGCTTAGATGGATACTTTTGAACAATTTTGCCTTGTTCCTTCATGAATAAATTTTCTACGGATGGTGTCCCTGCTATGCTGTGACACTGTTCAGTGGAGATAACAGAGATATTGCTACCTTTACAGAGACTGCATTTGTGTCCGCCACAAGTAAGTCTTCCTGGGCAGTTAACAAAACTCTTGGTATGAGCCAAACAAGCACACAGAAAAACACAGAAGAGATCTTTGCTGGAATTGGACAGCACGACTTTCTTCCCAAATATCTCCTTTCCATCCCATCTCTCCTACCAATGCAGTAAGGATGCTAGAGAAAGGTATGTTGTCAGAAGGTTACATTAATTTGAAGGAGTAGCATTCTCTGAGGGGATAGAGACTTGGGCTGATTTGGCCAGGTGGAGATTTGTGTATATGAGCTGATAGTTTAGACTTTGTACTGGAGAAAGGTGCTTCTAGCGCTACTCTGGTTTTGGCTGGAATATAGTTAAAGTTCTTCCTAGTAGCTGATATAATATTGTGGTTTGGATTAAGTATGAGAATAATGTTGATGAAACACTGATGTTTTTCATTGTTGCTGTGTTTCTACTAAGTGAAAAGGTTGGATGGGCACAGGAAACTGGGAGGGAACACAGCCAGGACAGCTGACCCAAACTGGTCAAAGGGATATTCCTTTCCATATGACACCACTGCTTGGGAACTGGTTGGACATTGGTTGGCGAGTGGTGAGCCATTGCTTTGTTCATCACTTGGTTTGTATATTCTGATTCTTTTATCATTATTAGTAATATTATTATTTTCTTCCTTTTCCATCTCATTAAACTGTCTTTATCTCAACCTGCGAGTTTTTTCACTTTTACTCTTTCAGTTCTCTCCCCTATTCTACTGTGGGGGGAAGTGAGGGAGAGGCTCTGGGGCTTAGTTGCTAGCTGGTGTTAAAGTGCATGGTATAAACTCAACAGAAACCAGGCATTTGAAATAGGTCAGATGAATGAAAGGCTAAAACTGAATGTTCTTCTCCACTGACAACAAACATATCTAGATCAAAACCATGTGTATCTACTTTTTACAAATATCACGTGAAGTAAGACAACTTGTACGTACTAAACTCCTTTTGTCTTGGAAGTTGTGGTTGCCAGTAGGCCTTAGCTGACCTCCAACTAACCCTATCTTACCTTACCAGAGAAGAAGAACAAGAAAAAATACTGAAACGTGGACTAGAGTTTTCTAAAAATGAGTTGCTGGGAACTTATTCTTGTCCCCACTGACATCAGAGGAAGTTCTGACACTGACCTTGCTGGGGGCATTAATTCTCAGTGTCTCTGGAGAGAGAGTGGGTGCTCAGCCCTTCTTAATCGATATATATCTAATCTTGTGGGAGCCCAAACCCAGATTTCAGCAAAGGAAAACAAGGCTGACAAACATCTCGTGATTCAAGAAGTTTGGACCCTTGTCCAGAGACCTGTTGATGTGCAAACCGGAGACATAAACCTGGCTCCAAGAAGAACTAAGAAAGGACTTTTTGAGATGATTGTTAAAACTATGTCTAAACCCCTGTAATCCCTCTATCCCCCATGTAATCCTACTAGAAGAAAAATTAACTATTTGGAAAATGCAACAAAAACTTGTGTAATTCCCCAATTAATATTGCTCGTCCTCTTCATTAATATGTCCAGCCCCAGATGCCTTTAAAATAGTGTTCTCGTGTTCAATAAACTATTCCAGTTCCCCCACACTGGGATCGTGTCTAGCTTTTATTTTTCAGACTGCCACTTAATCTAGCATAGTTTAGTGCAGCATATTGCCATCCATCCATTGCCAAAGAGAAGTTCCATTATACATAGAAAAGAAATGCAAATTTTATTTTTTGCTTGAAAAATCATAGACAGAAATATCTTACTCCAAGACTAGTCCTGCTCCCCTTCCAATTCTGACATTGCTTGCTATTATCAACGCTTTTGATATTTTCTAACACTCAGTGTACCTGCCCCTGCTGAGCTGTAATTAGCTTAGAAGAAAAATGGTACTTTTACATAATAAAATAACCTTTTCATCTCTAATAAAGGACATAAAGCTTATAGGGGATTTGATGCACAAAAATACATCAAGGCCAGCCAAACACTTTGCTTGACTCAAGAGACTGTCAGTGGGGTTTTCAGGGGCCACCTCCTGTGTCCAAAAAGTCTAGTATTTTGGCATGGCCAGTCATTAATGTTTCATTGCAGTCTCTCAAAGATGGAAAAGGGCTTATCTTCTCATTCATGACAGCTTTAAGGCCTTGTATGTTGGGTTTTTTTCTTTCTAACATTTGACCTCACCTTCACCACTTTTTTCCCTTCTGGTTCACATTATACACAGTAATAGCAGATCAGGGAGTTGTTGTCATCCTTGTTTTGCAAGTGGAAACTTCGAAATGCAGTTACAAAAAGAGAGCAGCAGTATTGAAATAGGTATTGCAAGACTACTCAACAACTTTTGTCCAAATAAATCCAATAGTCCAATAAAATGTGTAGGAAGGACTTAAACTACATTTACAAAACTTAGGCACCTCATAAAAAGGAAGGCACCTAAATTACATGAAAGGAGTTACAGAAAAAATTGTTAGCAACAGATAGCAGTGAGGGGCTGTAAGATACTTATACCTCGCACCTGACTTTTCCTTTCATTTATATCTCTGATTCTGATTTGAATAAATATTATTTTTAAAATGGAAGAAACCTTAAGAAAAGAAAATCAAAAAAACATCAGCATTGTCAGAAGAAATAATGTTGCTTTCTAATTTTAGTCTTGAGCAGGAAGAAGTAGCAAGAGAAAGAAGTCACTGCATGTATCAGGAAAGGGAGTAAAGGTAACGCTCAGACCTCTCACCTGTGATGTCAAAACCAAGAAAAGAATTAAGATAGCAAATGGCAAGTCATATATGGCTATCCTTTCAATGAATAAGGAGGGGGAGGAAGAAATAAGCTATCTGTAAAATGTTAATTCCCTTGAAAGAGGAGGAAAAGAAAGAAACGTTTTGTGAAGGCTGATGAATGTGATAAGGTATCTGCAAAGTATTAATTTCCCAGGTGCTGAGTGGGTGGAGAGGAGAGACCTCTCTTACCTGGGCAGAGTTGTCAGATTTCTCATGCCACTCTACCTAATGAATTTTCAGCCGAAGGTGATTCTGGTTTTTTCAGTTCTTTTGATCTGAATGACACTGTTGCCAGTCCAGAAAAAACTGTATGGAAAGAATGGCTCTGGTTTCTTATAATTTAGTAAGTCTGTGAGTTTTTAGAAGGAGTCATCTTCTTTTGAACATAACAAGCAGTAAGGGAAGGAAGCAAGTGATGGGAGAAGGAGAAGAAACAGAGGGAAGAATAAAGGTAAGAAGAAGAATAAAAAGAGAGCATCAAGAAGGAGGATGGGTATCTGTGAGTGCTTTTAGGAGCTTGGGAGACACGTTGTTCTGAAGCAAAGCACGGGAATTTACCCATTTTGATACTATTTTCTTTCTTATTGATGGTATGAGTGAAAACATGCTGGAAAGTCTGTGGGCAAGCAAGCTGTAGCAAGAGAAGAATGGAGTTATGATAGGCAAGGTATAGATTGCCATTGTCTGAGAGATCATTGCAAATCCTTCAGTGGGGAAATATCTGCCAAATTTAAAAGCTCTCCTCTTTATTTCTTCTTAGAGGCTGTGGTCAAGATCTGCAGCTGAGGTAGCTCATCCAGTCCTTGTCTCAGAGCACAAGAAATTCTGAATGCGTCAGAGGGTTAAGAATCCCAGTACAATTGTACTGGGTGCTCTTCGTCTCCCTGGGACATCTTGGAGCTAAGACCTACCAGCATCAGCAACCAGGAGGGTTGAAATCCATTTGAAATAAATCTGCCTAAAATCTTTCTCCTGAGATACTGAGGGATTCTGCTCTGGGAAAAACAGCTTTTGCAAAAAGCTCAAGGTTCTTCTGCATGCTTCTGCAAACGATCTCTTTATGGGGGGACAGGAAGAGAAATGTTGAATGAAGGCATGTTTTGTCACCAAAACAGAAGCAATTTTTCAGAGCTTGTAGCTGGTTTTGGCCAAAAAAGTTTTTATGGATGTTTACCTTCTTGGCAGTTGGTAAACATGGTGAACGTTCTGAGAAATTAAATTCTAAATGTCTACATGTTTAGTATTTCAGTTGCTTTTATCAAACTGTGATTTCTGGTAAACTTAGTGGAAACTTGATGTGATAAGAGTTTTGTACTTGTAAAATACTACTGTTATACTGTTGGGGGGAGGGAGTTTGTTTGTTTTTTCAGACTGCTATTCAGACAGGAAAATAATGTTGAGTGAATTTAAATTAAGAGGAAATGTACTTGCACAAGGATTAACACAGGGTGAAAAGAAAAGGTGGGGAGAAAAAGGGTTAATAACTGCATCTACATTAGCGTTTGTGATTGGGCTCTGAAGTTACACTACTCAGTTCCAAAAAAAAAAAAATAAGAGAGATGGGAATATGGGCAATGAGGCAATGACAGAGCAAGAAAGCCAGATAAACACAATGAGGTACAAGCAAGTCCCTTCTAGTACAATTCCCTTAAAGGACACTACTGATTTAGATAATTTACAGGAATCTAGGCATTGTGACTATCAACACAAATATCTTAATTGCTTTCCCACAGGTCTTACTGACACACTATTGCTTCTTTATCTGCTTTTTCTTTAAGTCATCTTGTTGAACCTTTCCTAACCAATTTTCTTTCTACCAGTTTGGAATTTTTTTTCACTTTTAAAAGTTACTCAGCTTCCTATAATCACTTAATCCAGTAATTTTTTTGTTCTTGGTTCTGTTTTTACTGGTGGGGGAGAAGCTCAGGTTTGTGTGGTTCATCCATTAGTCTGAATAAATGAGAACGAAATTTCTACAGGTAATGTGCTTGCAATTATTATTTTCTGTACTTGAAGTTGGAAAGAAATCACAGAAAGAATCAGCATATTGATCATCCAACCTTATTTCTTCTGCTGAATAGAGAGCTGAACAGAGAAAAAATTGTCAATTGTAACAAACCCCTATAGAGGAGAAATAACTCTCCAGTGGAGAAGTGCATACATGGAATGTGACTGACACCTGTTCTGTTTGATTAGGTGTTCTTTGGGGTTTGGTTGTTGGCTGCCATGTGCTGAGTCTGTCTGAAAAATCTGATTACTAAAATGAATAAAGAAGGAAAAATTTCAAAGGGACCTTAGAAGTTTTGTTCTGTTTTCAAAAAACACCAAGTTTATTTCTTTGTGCAACTGTGCAGTGGAATACTACAATTTGTGTGTTCAGTAATGCTGGTTCAATAAGATGATAACTATTTATTACTTTTGTATATTCCTATGAAAAATATGTTGTTTATACTTGACAAAGGTGTGCCAAATGAAATCCTTTTTTCTTAAGTATCTTTGTCTGCTGGATTTTTTTGAGAAAAAGCTAGAATGCGAACACAGAGCAATAAAAATTGTCTCATCCTCTAAGAATAAAAGAAACTAATCAAAATTGTTAGTAGAAACATTGCCACCAGTCTCTACACTGTTAGAAACATTTGTTAAGATTAAACCTTCCTGTCTTAGTCCAACGCGATGGAAAAAGTATAATTAAACTGTTGAGAAATGCCACCTCATTGCTATCTGTATGTTAGTACAGACAGGGAAACACAAGAAGCTTTTAAAGGGTTCTTGCACATAAAAGATGAATCAGAAAATATGTGTCCTTACAGTGAAACCATCAGAAAAGGTAGATGTAGGGGCTACCTGGAATAATAGGATTTCCGTTCTGTAAACAAGTGCCTCAGTGCTTGTTAAGAGACAGAGATGGCAGATGTTAGAATATTGAAAATGGTGTTTTGGAAATGACAGCGTTAGGTTTCATGCTGGTTGGTACTAATCTAGAAAGAACAGTTTTGCTTCAGCATTTCAAGTGAGCTGAATTGCTAATACTGCCACTCTCTTCTCTGAACCACACTTACTGACCATGCTCTCTCATAGGAGCACTTGCATGTACAATGTGGTGCCATGAAAAGCAAGTAAACAGAATTTGTCTGTTCATATTTGTCTGTTACTCTTTCTTGATACTTTTTGTTGATTCATCTTTTTTTTTTAATTTCTGTTTAAATATGAAAAAATTAATTTAATTGAGGAAAATGATAGAATCATAGAATCAGCCGGAAAAGGAAAAGGAGAGAATGTGATTTTTAAGTGGAAATAATATTTTTTTTCAATGATTGAGAAGACCATAATAGAAAGCCTAATCTTCTTGCCAAGAATTTAACTGTGGGTACAAAACGGTGTTTGCAGGGGAGTGGTGGTGTGTAATACAGTGGAGTGCTTCTTGTCCAAGGGGATGATATAATAACAAAAGACTGTTTTCAATGAGTGATGCATTGTCATAAAACTCAGCGCTATCCTAATGAGCATCATCTCACAATAAAAAGTAATGGGTGTATAAAGTACTTAAAACACATTTTGATTTTGAAATGTGTCATGAACAAATATAAATAGGATGGTATGTTCAGCTTTGCAACAGTTCTGTAACATGAAATGGGGTTAATTTAATGGCACATAAAGTCATGTCACCAGGATATGAAGTGAGGAACATCATGTGCATCTGAAGCTTAGGTCCCTAACTGGGGTCCCCTGGCATTCCCAGCTTACCTTGGGTAGTGTTTTCAGCATAAGTCAGCTCTCTAAAGCTTTGCAGTTTTTCCTCAGCCAGGCGGATGCGAATTCTTCCTTTGCTGTCTCACATCATGTTGTCCTTGATCCGAAGGGCTTGAGCTGGATACCTCAGACCTCCCTTTCTTCCCTTAGCATCTGGTCAGCTTAGGGGTGTGCATTGCAAGCCCAGAGCACTAGGATCTGACCCAGGAGTTTCCACCCGAAAATAAGCTTGCGAGGAACCCAGAAATACCCAAACAAATGGAAGAAAAATGGCACTTCTGCTTTGGAAACAGGATCTTAAAGAATAATGTTTACTGTATGAAGAAAGTATCAGAAAAATAAGATTGCTAGCAGTGTCAGTTATTATTTGATTACTTAATATCAAACTTCTGGACTTGCAATGCTTCACTCAGTGTGCTTCTAAACAGTTTTTGCTCCTTTGAAGCAGCTCATAGTCTTATTGAAAGGTTGCTTAAATGTTTCCAAGAATTAACACTACAAAACTCAAAAATTTTTTTAGCCATTTTATGGTAAAGAGAATTTCTTTTCAGTCCCAAACCATGGCAGAGGTTAGATGTGTTCCCTTGAGAAATAGTTTTGCCAAACTGTAAGCAAACAAACCAATCCCTCAAAATCCAGGAGTTTCCAGTATTGAATGACAGTCATTTTACTTTGTCTCACTTAAAGAAGGCCTGTGGTTCCTGGGTAAGTCCCAGCTTTGTTGAGTTACTCTGTACTTGGCACATCCAGTCCTGCAAAACATTTTCCTGCTTTCAAACTACTTAGATGTGTACTACACATCTCCTCAAATGCACTCAGCTAATGTACCATTAGCCACTGGCATAACTACTGCAGATGAGAAGTGCTTTGAGAATATTATATCCTATAATATTTACTCTGCCAAGACTTTTGCAGATTCTGTTTGTGGCTTTCAAGCCGCTCAGCAAAGGGAAAGAAACAACCCCCTGTTACATGCAGAACTTTTTGGGTTTCAGAGAGCAGAAGTGACTGGTTCTTGAGGGACTCATTCTGTCAAATACACACACACACAGAGGCATCATCATTACCATTTTAATATCACTACTATGGTGTTGATTAGAGTTTTTAAGCAACTCTGGTGGTTTCAGCATCTGTGCAGGGAATTTAATTGGTGCAGCAGTGCTGTGTTAAGCAGCTGAAGTGTCCACAAGGGACTGCCTGGCTCTCAACTCTCTGTGAAGACAGGAGGAGATCCTCAACAGCTTGTCCACAGTAGCTGATGATCTTATCCCTTATGTTCATGTTTTGCTAAAGCGTATGGCTGTGGGCAAACATAATCTTTCAGCTTCAGCTGTGCCATGTGAGCAGGGTACTTCACTGAGCTCCTCATGTCTGAAGGAAAGCCTTTGCAAGGTTTAGCTAAGGACTAAAGCACAGGCAGTCTTCCTCCTCAGACCAGAAATACAGCAGTCACGTGACAAAAATGCACTAATCCAGTTCAAATAGTTTGGCTCTGAAAGCACAAGTGTAACATCAGATCAGGTCCGCTCAGCTGAGAGGGAGCAGTGTGGTGCTGCATGACCTAGCAAGATCCTGTCCTGATTCTGAGGACTTTGTGCCTGGAATAAGGCCATGATTACAAATCCACTGCTACCTGGTTCAAACACTATGTTAAATGCAAAATAAGTACAGAAATCCCTTAAAAAAAAAAAATCCTTCTTTGAGGCCAGCTGGAGAATGTTTCTGCTCATATTTAACCCATTTTGATTTTTCTGAACCATTCAAAAGTAATTTTTGCCAGCCATGAAACTATTTTGTTTTAGATCAACCGCTTGTTTCACATCCCTGGCTTTACCAGATCGTCAGGCCTAGAGAGCATTGCCCTGTGAGAAACCCTGAGTGGAAAGGTGAGCTCATATGTACAATAGAAAGCTCAAGGCCCATACCCAGGTAAATAACAGTTGTTGACAATTTCCCATGAATAGGCTTTTTCACCAAAGGGGTTTTGTGTGTATTTTTCTAACTGTGTGATCAAGCAAAACTTGCAGTCCTGAGCTTGGGTTAGAGAGATTGACTCTTTGGCACATCACATAGATAAGTAAATTTTGCTGTGGTGTAAAGTTCATGTTCCAGGATTATACTATCCCTTATGAAAGTATATGTCATCTACTTAACGCAATTGCTATTCAGTTGATGAGCTCAAGATAAATTACAGCTTTCTGTGTCTTATCATTTTTGTTCAAATTTTGTTTCCACAAAAAATAAAAAGGTTGAATAGTCTTTTTAGTCCTAGCTCAATTTCCATTGCCTTTCTCTCTAACCAAGTATTTTAGTAAATACTGTAATCAAGAAAATAGAGGTGGTTTGCACACTGTAGCCTCTTGTATTATCACATCTCCTTTATGGATAATCAATGCCGACAGGGCCTACAGGCTGTTAGACCCCCAGCTATTTTCTGTGCTCTACCTTCTTAAATGCTCTTGGGGCTGTTTGCATGCCCTTTCCTGACACAAAATGAATTCTTTTTTCCAGTGAAGTGTAAACCACGTACAGGAAAGACTGCTTCCTGATGTTTCTTTTCATTTCATCTTTCTTTACTGTTTTACTATAGTAAAACATATGCAGCAAAGCGGGTATCTCAAAGATAGCAAGGAATTCAAATGAGAAACTTCTTCAGAATGAAAAATCAATGTTGCAATGACCACTTTTTCAGAATGTTTTCTCTCATCAATAAGAAAATTTTTTTGCTTTGTGTGTTTTTTCAGTAATGTGATGCTCACAGCCTCTTTGTCTTATCTTTGAACTGGATAGATGGCAATTTGGAAAGTTGTAATGTTTAGTTATGATTATGAATAACTTGACAACCTGAACCTCTAAAGGCATGAAATAAAGCAAGATCCTGGGGGGTTTTCTTTTTCTTTTATTTTATTTTTTTTTTTCTAATCCAAGGTGGCCTGATTTCTCAGCAATCTCAGGGTTTGTGATAGTCTGGTTTTTGATCTCCCTCTCCTCCATCTAGTAATTTTCTTCATGCCGTAATTATTCTTGTGTGGAACTACTACTTTAATATGTGATGAACACATAAGCTTCATTACTAATCGCTAAGCCCTGAAACATTCCATTCCATATCATTCCTGCTGTCTCTGCCAGCAATTAAGACATACAGTCTTTTTGTCTCTCTTGCTAAAGCAGAGAGACTGCAATTTACATGATGGTGCTCAGCTCATTCTGGCTCAGGAGCGGAACAACAAGGCTTCAGCCAAGGAACTCTCCAAATCATCCTGCAGCAGCAAAGTTTTGGTAGTTCCAGTCGTGTGACTGAAATCTAATCACCACACTCTGGGGTCTCTGAGAGATTGGCTGTGGTTCCCCCTTTCCCCATGGCATGTCTTGTCCTCCCACCTGGGAGTGGTCAGGGAAGACCTCATCACTCTCTACAACTGCCTGAAAGGAGGTTGCAGCCAGGTGGGGGTTGGTCTCTTCTCCCAAGCAACTAGTGACAGGACTAGAGGAAATGGCCTCAAGCTGCACCAGTGAGGTTCACTTTGGAACTCAGGAAGAATTTCTTCACTGAAAGGGTTGCCAAGTACTAGAATGGGCTGCCCAGGGAGATGGTGGACTAACCATTCCTGGAATTTTTCAAGAAACAACTCAACATGGTACTTACAATTCTGATTTAGTTGATATGGTGGTGTTCAGTCAAAGTTTGCTCAAGGATCCTGGAGGTCTTTTCCAAAATTAATAATTCTATGATACTCGCCTTTGTGCCGTGCTTCCCACCCTACTGTTCCCACTTGGTAGAACAGGGTACAGTTTTTGGCCCCTACAGGGGGGCAACATAATAAATCTGTTGGATCAGGGAGCATCAATGTGTAGGCAAATTTGCCTGCCTTTACCTGCATTAGTTCTTTCCACCTCTGTCTGAAGTATCTAGCAATGGCTGCCCTTAAAAAGAAGGAACTAACATAGACAAATGCAGTTTGTCATATCCTGTGTTCCCAGACAACGCTGTTTGTTAATGAACAAAGGTGGATCTGCTGTTTGGTAACTTTTCACAATGATTTATCATTCAGGGATGCATTTTTTTCACGGAGGAAAACAAATACTGAAAGTACCTGCAGCATTTCGACAGGCTCAAAACTCCAAAGAAACCTTTTTACTTACATGTTCTGCTGGCTGAATCAAATAGAGTGATAGGGACAATAGATATTAATTCATACTGCAGGGTATCCATGCCAAGTTGCCTCCACATATTTGAGGAAAAACACAACATTCAGTTAGATCCAAACTCATTTGTGCAGAGGCAATCCATATACCAGAATTCTACAGACTACCAATTAAAACTAAAAGGAAACACCTGATGGTAGTTAAAGATGGTGTGTTTCGCTGTGTACATCCAGTGTGCTTCAGGGT
This sequence comes from Corapipo altera, assembly GCF_003945725.1. Classification (NCBI taxonomy): domain Eukaryota; kingdom Metazoa; phylum Chordata; class Aves; order Passeriformes; family Pipridae; genus Corapipo; species Corapipo altera. Next base: position 6,766,817 of record NW_020884908.1, read on the forward strand.
GCTGTGATGGGAGTGTCATAAATCCTTAGAAATAACATTCATGTTTTTCTGACTTTATGTGAGAATTTTGCATAGTCTCCACCCCTCTGAATCAGCTGCCTACTGTATGGACCCGGTATATGCTCATATCAGTGCTCTTTCTGCAAAAATAGGGGTGATACCTCTTCTGAAGGATGCACTAATGCCTGGATAAGGTGATCATGCATTATGGAGGAGGATGGCTGCTTTTAATTGCAGGGATAGTGTACATGTATTAATCTCACCAACAGTCCCCTGCCCCAAAATCCTCTGTTGTATTTCACTGTGATTTATCCTAAGCCTGCCTTTGTCCCCAAGTCAGACAATTAAGAGTCTGTAGCCCAGGTTGCACCCTGAATGTGGTAAGCTGAACTTGGCAAAGTCATAATCACACTAAAATTCATTCTGCAAACTGGATTTGTCCTTAGTTTCTTTTGTATCCTGGAAGTTCAGGTCAAAATCACTGGGGTTCCAGAGTGCTTTAAGGAACCCCAGGTTTAAACTGTCTTGGTTTGGAAACTGAGCAGGATTCACATCCTTGTGTAGGCTCAGTCTGATGTTAGGTTAAAGAGCTTGCTTTGAGTTTTGCTGTTCCAAGAGGGTTTGGGAACTGTCAAGACCATTTGTAGCACAGGTCAGATCAAGCTGCTTTATTGTATGTGCACTGTGAGAGTTACCTTCTCCAAGATTTAAACAGGGGGAAAAAAATAATTTTTTTTTTTCAGTGAAATCACTTGTGATTTCTCTCTAGGTCCTAGAGAGAAACCTTTACCTGTCAAAAAGTGTGGTAGACAGCCTTCAGTTCTCTGTGGATTTGACTATCTGGCAAGAAGTCATGGTCTTATTTCTGCTCTCTGTAAAGGAGAAGTCGCTGTAAAGGAAGTTCTGACATCAGCAGTAAGCACTGGCTTCTGGAGTCCTACTTTCTTGGATCAGCATGTGGAGAGAAGATTATGCCTTTTCGGAGATAGGTTCTTCTGTTCTGTACTCTCACCAAACAGGGAAAGGCTCCAAGCGTACAATTCAGAGAGGACAAGTCTGGTTGAACAATTCTCCAAACAGGTTGAGGTGATTGGTGTTCACTAGAGTCAATTTGGGAACAAAGAGGAAAGAGAGATGAAAATGGAAGACCATCTCAGGAACTATACAAAGGAGGGGATTATTTTAATCTCATTTTTTTTCAATTTGGTTTTATTATATCAGGTTTTATGGTTTTGCTGGCTTCCTCATTGTATGAATATGTGAGACTTTTGAGCAAATGTCAGCATGTCCGCTCAAGAAGAAAAGATTTTTTTTGCTGCATGTAATTGCTTTCAGCAGTAGGATACTGGAGATGCAGATATAAGCAGATATAAGCAGTGTTGTATTTTGGAGATGACTGCATGAGGAAAAGGGAGAGCAAGAACATAAAAGAGCAAAGTATTAGGACTGAAGCATTTTTTTAATAGAGACTGAAAGATTCAGCAGTGTAGTAGTGCATGTATATCATAGAATCATTGAATAGTTTGGGTTGGACAGGACCTTCAAAGATCTACTTCCAACCCCCTGCCATGGTCAGGGACACCTTCTACTAGATTAGGTTGCTCAAAGTCTCATCTGACCTGGCCTTGAACACTTCCAAGGGTGGGGCGTCCACAACTTCTCCAGGCAACTTGTGCCAGTGCCTAACCACTGTCACAATAAAGACTTTTTTCCTAATATCTAATCTAAATCTGACCTCTTTCAGTTTAAAGCCGTTACCTGTTGTCCTATGGCTACACTCCCTCAAAAGGAGGCCCTCCCCATCCTCGAGGCCCCATTTAGGGACTAGAAGGCTGCTATAAGGTCTCCCTGAAGCCACCTCTTCTCCAGGGTAAAAAAATCACAGTTCTCAACCTGTCCTCACAGAGGAGGTGCTCCAGCCCTCTTATCACCTTTGTGGATCTGTAGACTCTATCCAAAAGGTCTGTGTCTTTCTGTATTGGGTCTACTGAGATGGAATTCATTTTCCCATAACAGCCTTCACAGTGCTGTGTTTTGCTTTGGTAGCTAGAAAGGTGTTGATAACACACTAGCGTTTTGGCTACTGCTGAGCAGTGCTGGTACAGCATCAGGGTTGTCTGTCCAGCATTCCACTCCTCCATCAATAGGCTGGGGGCAGTCAAAGCTTAGGGAGGGGACACAACAAGGACAGCTGACCCCAAGCTGAAAACAGGGATATTCCATACCATATGATGTCAGCTCATATATAAAAGCTAAGATAAGGAGGAGGAGGGGGGGGGGCATTTGTTATTTATATTTGTCTTCCTGAACAATTGTTATGTGTGATGGAGCCCTGCTTCACAGTAAGTGTCCGGACATTGCTTGCTGGTAGAAAGTAGAGAATATAATATTTGGGTTTTTTCCTTTGCTTCTGTGCATGCAACCTTTTGCTTTTCCTTTAGTAAACTGCCTTATCTCAGCCTACTAGTTGTTTCCCACTTTGTTTTCTCTCCCTGTCCAGCTGAGAATGAGGGTGATAGAGCAGCTTGGTAGGTGCCTGGCATCCAACCAAGTTTAATCTACCACACTTTCTAGTGCTGGGGACCCCAGAGCTGGATGCTGTACTCCAGGTGGAGTCCCCTCAGAGCGGGGGTCATCTTAAGCCCATCAGCAGAAGAATTTTGACTCACCAGAGAGTTATGAGAAGGTGTAAGAAAAAGGGACTGACTGATCCTGGAAGAAACTGAATTCACACCTACTCTTTTCAGGAAGGACTGCCTTTCTTCTTCTTTACTTTTACTAACTAGATAATAATTAAAATATATCTATGCAGAAGAAAATTTCTATCTTCCTGAGTAAGAGAAACCTTGAAGTCCTGGGAATTTTTGAAAGTATTGAAAACCTTTACATGTGACACAAAGGAATTTTTAACTTGACAGTATCTATGGAAGGAGTAAAGATCCAGCTTTTATTTTGGATTTCCTCAAAATTAGTGTCTTGAAGTTATTCAGGACTCCCAGAAGGATGAGAACTACAGCTCAGGATGATCAGAAGTACAGGGCGTCATGAAGGGATAAATAGGGATGCTAGAATGATGGTTTGGGGTGATGGTTGATTGACAATGATTTTAATCATAGGGATGAATTAGCTGGCATGTAGGAACAGTGTTCTGTGACAAAAGCTTGTGGGGCCAGCTTCAACTGGCATATAGCAGCTGTCACTCTGCCTGTCTGGCTGACTCACTTTCTCAAGACTGAATTGAACAGCCCTTGGCCTGTGCTTCCATTTCTAAGCAGCAAGAATATTCATGTGGCAGCTTTCAGACTCATCTCCTGCAGCAGGGATAGCCTGTAGGCAGGCTCCCAGTTATGGGGGATTGCTCTTCGTTCCAGCAGCAGCTCCTACACCAGAGGAAGAACAGCCCCCATGCCCAGGACACTGCACTGAGGCAAAGTGAAACGCAAAGCTTTCAGTCTTGCCACTTGTGATAACCCCTCAGCATGTTTGTGTCTACTGACCTGCCAGTGTATTCCAACAGAAGTATTTCCTAAGCCAGATGCTTAACTCAGGATTTCAGGCAGGTGAACTGCAGGTTACAACATAGATGTGTGTGTTTTTCAGGAGTATCTTGTGTATGCTTGTGTTTGATAGGCTGACAGACTGTATTTTATTACTAAAAATTACTTTTGCGGTGTTTTGTTTCTGCTGTTCTGTCGTACCAAGGAGTTTTTCTCACCTGGCTCAGAAGACACAGGAATTCTGTCTGAAACAGTCTGTGAGAAACATGTAAATAGCCTGATACAGATTTGAATGTGAATTTCTTTTCTCCAAAAGGTAATCTTCTCTCAAACTGGGGCTTTTGCTCTGTCCTTGAAAGAGACAGGAGCTAGTTGCAGAATGCAGATCTGTAGGAAAGTTTTCAACATCCTGCTGTGTGATGGCCTATACCTTGGATTTAATTTCAGGTCACTTTCTAGCACTGGGTATTTAATTTCTCATCTGTCCTATGAGTCCTACTTTACTTTACAATTGTTGATGCCTCTGAAAGCTCCTGCCAACAGTTTGCCATCTGTTTTGAACTAAAACCATTTAGTTTCTCTTGATGTGAGACAAAACCATCTGATGCAAAAATATGAACAGTAGGCGGCCAACTTATCACTTTTTAATGTACATGAAAACTCACAAACAGTATGCAGGGGCTTTGGTAATGTTCATCATCCATAGACCCTTCCAGAGAGCCTCATTTAAAGCTAAGTGCAGCCAGCTCCTAGATGTTCAGGATTACAACTCCTTTCCAACTCAAGAGACTGTTCTTTCATCATCACACTTTTCATTTGAAGTATGTGTGAAACTGTGAGAAAACTTTGTTTTCTTGTTTTAAAGGATTCTCAGTTTTCTTAATTTATGGGGTTTTAAAATGTTTGTCCTTATGCTCCTGGACATTCCTTAAGTGCCTCTGATGTAAGTGGAGAGGAAAATGACTATTCACTATGTCTCTTAGGAGAGAAATGAGGACTGTTGGGTAAAAATAGCAGGAGATAGATTAAAAACAAGAGGCAGTTCTTGTGTGTGGCACTCCTGGCCGAAGCTTGGCTGCAAATCTTTTAGGGAATTTTTCCTGGAGACAGGAAAAGTTAATGAAGAGAACTACACTGTGAGGCTTTCTTAGACATAAAACCAACATCCAGCTCAGGAAGCTGGAGTTTGGGAAGTATATGACAGAAATGTTACTGTATGTTTGATTTCTTCTGATATTCCTCCATACAATATCTCTTTTGGGTCCTCTCGGGATCCAGAGGTCTTTGGTCAGTGCTAGCACAGATTAGAGATGCAGAGTGGGATGAAGGGTGGGGCTGTGCTTGTGGGTGGGCTGTGAACATCTCTGATGGGTGCAGCATGGAGGGCAAGCATTGATCCTGCTGCTGTAGACATGGACTGTGGTATACCTTTGCTATCATCTGAGGAAAGAAAGTTTTCCTGCTGATGAACTGACAGTGACTGCCATGAGACAAAGAAATCCTCTCCAAGCCTTAGACTCAAAGCAGCCTTGGCTTTCAAAAGTGCCTTTCATTACTTCAAGCCATTTTCTCAAATTATGGATCTAAAATAGAGGCAACAGTGAATTATTTTATATCAAAAATACACATTTCAGTTGAAATGAATCAACATGAAGCAGCAGAGAAATCAATAATGATGCATCATAAGAGCCAAAATCTGTAGGAACACTGTTTTCTGGTGGCACTGTTTTTTGGCTGAAATAGTGACTCACCATTTGAAACACTCCAGCACTGGAGGAAAAAACCTGAAAGTAGGTCTCGAATTAATTTGCTGGGTCTCTTATGCTGGACCTCCTGCTGGAACAGGAGGCAGGAGTAAAGCAGAATGTGAGGTGGGTACTAAGACAGCTGTGGAGGGACCAGGGCAAATTGGGAGGAAGTGGCAGGACCTGGGATGGAAGACAAGGAAGTAAGAGGAGCAGCTGCAACACAAAACCAGAAAGGTCTCCAGAAACTATACCAGTTCAGAAAAAGAATATGTCCTGGGAAAGTAGCTGTATAAGTGAGGGGGCAGGTATCTCTGTAGCATCATGCTAAAATAAAAAGGCAACAGTTTGCAAGCCCCAGTCACTTAGGAATCAGGTCAGACTTATGGCTTAGCAAGATACTGCCCTCTGTGTTTCTACTGTGCTTTCTAAAGTGATCTGATGACTTAAGGGAATATTTTTCTAAAGCTATCACAGGGGGATTTAGGAGCTCAGAGCTCAGTTCCTCTCAAAGACTCTTGTGTTCCCAAATTAAGCTCTCTTGAAATCTCCCTAGTAACCATTATTTATAATATAGCCCAATTCTAACAGTTGTATCTTAACATTTCCCTTTCATTTATGAAATATTAGTGATCGTTTTAGCTGCTTGAAAGATAAAGGACAATGGTACAAATTGTATTTCTTCCAACTTGCATTTTTATAATTAGTTCCCAGCCAACCTTATTCATAATTCCTGAAATGTAACTGAACCAGTGATAGGGAGAAGAAGGGAACAAAGGAAAATCAAAGTTGTGTTTGATCAGTATTGGAATACGTATCAATTTTAAACCAAATGTGTCTGGCAGCTTCCAAAAAAAAGGATACAAAGAAAGAAATTGTATAAAGGGAGAGTCATCTGCAGATCATTGTTAACAATAATTAACAGCACAAAACAGGGGCTTCTCATGGGAATACGCATCTTCCAAAGATAAGGTAATGGTGTTGTAGGCTCTAAGTGATTACAAGACTTGATACCTTGATCATAGCACTTCAGAGAAGGCACTAACAAATCAATGCTGCCGCTGGCATCTAGCAGATAGAGGAGCAATTGATGCAGCTTCTAGGATCATTCATAATGAAGAGATCCCGCACAAATGATGCCAATAAGAAGTTTTCCATTCCAACCCAAAACAAACTAGGGAAAATGAGAGCGCCTATGCCAGACAGGGAACTTGCCTTGGTTTGTTGGAGCTTCCGTTCGCAAAAACTGAGAGTCAAAGTGTGGCTGTATTCACTAGGTTTTAGTTTCAGAACAGTATATAGAGTCTAAAGGAAGAGATAGGCAATTTCCAAAGGAGTCTGGGTAACATTAGAGATCAGTATTGAAAACATTTTGACTTTAAACTTTGAATACCAACCCACTAGGTTTAAAACAAAGGGGCACTTTGTTTCAAAGGGAAAATTTTTAGTGTGTTTGGGGCTCCAATTTTCTCGTAGTTTTCCAAGACATAATATTTTAATCACCTGGTGGTTACAGCTTACTTTGCCGAGTTTCCCTTTTGGGGGGAGGATATATCTTTCCTTACTTCTAAGCAGAAAAGGCCAAACTTTCAATTGTCTGCAAATCACGTGTCCTTCAGTCTGGTTAGCTCAGTTCATTCCAGATGAGGATCAGGTCTAGTTAAACCCCATACAAACCCTACAGAAACTCATATTTGAAATTGTGTATGTGTGACTACAGTTAGACTGTAAATATGGTCCATAAAATTCATATTCATAACCACTTCAATGTGAGTTAGGCTCTTTTCTCTACACATAAAATGGAAGAGCCAGTTCTGCAGTACCTTTTAATTCACTCTCCTATAGTGGATAAAAAATAGTTTGTTCTGATGACTGCGATGTGAAAGACTCTTTATCCAGTAGGTTTTACACATAAACTTTCCAGTTAGCCACTCTGTGAGCAAAGTGAGATAAAGTAGGAGCCCACCCAGGATGTGAAGTCCAGCTATTTGCCAGTTGGATTTTCAAAGGCACAGGCTGATCCTGAGATCACCCACATTTGCCTTGACACACTTTGTACTGCACCTCTAAAGCTTGTCATTCACAGCTGCCATACCTGATCTCACTGTACACTCAGTACAGAAAGACCTTCCTGGAAAACCCAAGTAGTAAAAAAACAAGAACACCAAACAAACAAACAAACAAACAAACAGACAAAAAAAAAAAAAAACCAAGCCCAAAACTCAATTTTCTCTTCATAAGCACATTTCAAATGAACAGTTTTGCTGAGGGGATTTGATGAAAACTTCACTCTTAAGCTTGTGCAACTATTCCTCCCTTCCCAACTTTAAGGTCATAATGAAGACTGTATGATTTTAAAAATTAGGAAACAAAAAACATGCAAAAATGAAGTGTAAGGCCACAAGCCTTAGCTGTACTTTCTTGCTGATACACACTCGTAACACAAGACACATTTTTCAGAAAAGCAGAGTGGTAGTGTATGGTTCAGGATATTCCACCTTAGCAAAATCAGGTCACTTCTTAAAGATTTCCATTAGGTAATTATGAACTGAATTGCAAGAAGTAATTAGCAGAAAAAAAATAAATCAAAATTTAGGAAGCTGCTTCTGGTCTGATAAAAGTTAAACACATGCTTAGATTTAATAAGATACCTTGAAAAACCCATTTGTGTCAGCATGAATGCTTATCTTATGCATATATTTATATTTAGGAATATTTTTACTGTGAAGCAGAAAACTTCAAGAATTCTTTTAAGTGAATTGTGATCCCATGAAGAAATAAAAGTTCTCTATGGGATAAAAGTTGTAAAAAACCTCTGTGCTTAGATTTGCTGTTAAGGGAGAAGACTGTCTTTCTACAATGTCATTACTACACTGAATGTTAATAATACCATGTAATCACCTCAGTTTTCAAAATGTCTGTGAAGACATGTGGTAGGGAAGGAGATTCTGATCAGATGAACACTCAGTTTTTACTTTACACAGAAAATGAAGCCAAACTCTTCTTGGAGGTACACACCATAAGAAGCAATGCTTTACACATTGCGGCACAGGCTAATAATTAATAGATATAACAGAAAGGTCCTTGCAGTGAGAGCAGCTGAGCACTGGAGCAGGCTGTGAAGTCTCCATTGTTGGAAAGTTTTGAAACTAATCTCTGCAAGAGAAGAAAAGGCTGAAAAATTTCTGGAAAAGCCATGCTTTGAGCAAGTTGAACTCAAGGCCTCCAGAGCCCTTCCAACCTGAGTTATTTGGTGGTCAAGATGTTAGTATCAAGCAAGTAAGGGAGAACTAAGAGCAGGAATGTAAGATAATGCAATAGGAGTAACTATAATTGAGGATGAGTTGCTGTGAAGGTCGTGGATTCATGGACGCAGACTTCATTATTGAAGAGAACATAAGGTACTTGAAATTATTCACTTTGTGAAGACTTTGGGCTCCTGAAACTGCGCGGTATGTGCCAGGTGGCATTTTCTGAAGTACTTAGATGTCTGTTGCTGGAATTCATGCCAAGAGGCCCCTCTGCATTTGGAGATCTTTTGAATTTCTTTAAATATGTGTGGGACTCATTATTCATGTGGGGACTGCTGGAGTCTAGTGACTCTTAGACTCATGTACTGATAAAGCATGACTTACAGTGTAGAAGTAAATTGAAGATGACTAACTTTGGTTCTCTAAGATGAAATGATATCACACACAACTATAAGCAGTCTTCAGGATGAGTCCAGAGCAAACTTTCAATACGGTCTACAGAGGTATTTCCTGGAGTAATTCTGAAATGCTTTTAGGAATATCCCAAATATGATTAAAGTTAGAAAAAAAAAAAGTTTTACAACAACGTAAGATGCTGAGTAATGGTAGGAAATTATTTTGAGAATCTCACTTGAGGCTTCTATCTTCAGAAGAAAAATTTGATGATATTTTCAAAAATCAAGAATATAATTTTGCTTTGACCTTATTCACATCCCTTTTCATCTACTTCTTAGTCATAGATAAAATCTATACAAGTGTCCTTTAAAAGGAGCTTTTTAAATAAATCCATTAAATAAACCATCCCAACATGAGCATAATTAATCAGTATTGCATCATCCAATTGGGGAAACAGAAGCTGAACCATGTTACCGTGACAACCATTCTCACTGTTTGACTACACACTTGGGAATATCACGTTTTGAGAAAGACTGTTTGCCTCATTTGTGGCCCAAAGAATCCTCTTTTTCCTGTCTAAAAAAGGAAAGCCCTTAAATTTAATGTAAATACGTCAAGAGAAAAGCCCATGCTACCCTGCAAAAGCGTACTCATCATCACATCTGGTAGGCTTGGACATAATTAATTGCAAGTGGAATGTAAAGGAATGGCATTCCAAAAATCTTTATCATAATTTCTAATCATGCCTTATGACAATCTCTCACTCCCTGCCAGTATGAGCCAGCTGATGATCCTAGGGATGGAATTTGATGTACTCTGGCACCTGAAAGAAACTGTCAGTAGTTTTTGGAAATAAAAAGGGGAAAGTTCCTAATAGAATTTACCAGTTCCAAGATAACACTTGCTAAGGGCTGTTTGACAACAAAAATCAGTGTGTGTTCAGGAGAAAACGGTAGCCATATCCAGAGAGGAGACAAAAAATTCAACTCCCAGGCATCTCTCTGCTCTTGTTTTTCTGTGAACAAACATTCTTCCTTTTTTTTCTCCCTTACAGCAGTCCATCCTCCTGCTTACTTGACTTGCTGTTTTGTGACCCTGACACTTGTCCTTTCCATCCAACAGTGCTGAAGTCTGTGGAGATCCTACTGATTCCTACCAAAACCATGTGACTAAATGAAGTAGTGATGACCTGAACCATGCAGGTAGATTACTGAGCCTGAAAATCTACTCATTCAAGTAGCAGAGAGCAGCAGAGCTGCTTGAGGTCAGAATCAGAGCCTGGATCAGAACTAACTTCTCTGGACACCTAACCCCTGTACTACACAGTCCTGAGAAACAGCTACCAGTTGCATCCTAGGGAGCCCTTGCTATGTGCTCAATAGAGGTCACTTATATCTCTAAGCTTTGAAGCAGGAATTTTTGAGAAGAACTCATGGTAAACACTGACAAAGGAGAATGGGTGCTAGTTCTTGCCTCCATTTCCTTGCTGTGGGCAACCTTACTGCCTTCTGGCTCTTCCTTCTTCTCATTTTGATGATTGCTGTGTCCAGGCTTTCTGTACAACCAAAATGTAGCCTGACTGTCCTCTGCAAAGGCACTTGACAAAAGAGTGTGTTTTAGGGAAGTCCATGCATTCAGACAACGAGAATGTGTCTGGTTCCTTACTCAGCTATAGTATTACCCCTTTGTATGTGACCTTCAGCATGATACCTTCTTGGCTTCAACCCAACAGAGCACTTAAACACTAGATCTGGGCTCAGTTTTTCAATTCAAGCTTTTTTTTACTTTTTTTTTTTAATCTTTTTTTCAATATTGAAAAGTTTCCAAAATTTGTCTCAGGTTTGCTAAATTGTTCCTGTAATAAAAAAGTAGAAACAACTTTTTAGCTGAAGTTTATTTTGGCATTTTTAAGTTTAATGTGCTTATTTCTCGATTCAAAAAATTGTGTCTGATAGACTAAGAGGAAAAAGTCTAGTGGAAGGTCCTGTATGGAGAATCAGGAAGTAGGTCTGCCCCAAACAAGAAAGGAGGAAAGAACAACTAACTCTGAGACTGACCCAAAATGACATTTTTGTAGGATATTTTTCATGAGGATTTAAATATACAAAACCATCTCACACTGTCATCTGGTAGTATGTTCAAAAGTACTGAAAAATACCACAAGTCAATATTTTCCAAAGCAGCTTCTGATGAGTGTATCTGACTGTTTTTTAGGGCACACGTAAAAGTATTCTTTTGAAAATCTCTCCTTCAACCCTAAAATAATGGAGCCACTCAGCAGGTAGCAAAGCTACCTGTACACAGCAAACCAACATTAAATTAACCATTTGCTAATTCAAACCTATGAGTAACAGAGTATACCGTGTCTTCTTAGTATTAACAAAAAAATTATTTTCAATTTAAATTCTGTCTCTGTTCATTATCTCATTTCTCCTCGTTGTCACTGTACAACCAATATTTTGCCTGTTGAGGCAAATCCATCGGTTTCTGGTGCTGCTCATGTTCACCCCCATTCACCACACCCACGGTGACTCACTGCTGAGTTGTCCTGAATGTAAACAATGCATCTTGGATCCTGTGTGTTGATGAGTTGCGTTGATATGCTGATGATTTGTTATCTTTCTAGTCACTGTGGCAAGGCTTGTGATTTTATATGCTGTGTCTATGATACCAGCCTGTTCCCACAAGAATTGGTGACAGCCAGAAACAGGAAATATGTTTGCATTAAATCAGGACTGTGCTGAAGTTGAAGTCTGTCACTTCAAGCAGCCGTGGCTCTTAGTGCTCTCTTCTTCATTGAGTATCTGTTTGAAAAATGATTGGTCTTGACACACATTGATACAGCAGGTGTTACACCATGATACTTCAAAGAAGGGATTCCAGTTCTGCTCGTTTTAGCATAAGAAAATATTCTCAGTCATAAAAAGCTTTTGGAGTGAGGTTCTTTGCCTTCAAAACAGCTATTAACAACAATGGCCCTAATACAATTTTAATCTTTGAGAAATATTTGTCTCACAGAGCTATAATTTTGACAAAGAGCAAGCAAGCAGGAATACACAAGGTGAGGATATTAACCTGGGAGGGATGAAGCCTAGGTTTGGTCCTTTTTCCAGAAACATTTTTTGCAAATTGAGTGAAAGATGCTGAATCCAATGCAGAACAGGAAGGATCCTACTCTCTTCAGCTTCAGGGTCTCTGTTTTTTCAGTGTGCCTCAGGGTCTGGTCCAGATCATTGCCTCAAATGCAGCATCACCATATTAGAGGCTTCACTTCTGCATGCAGGAAGAATCCAACAGCATCAAGCATCAGATGGATGAGGGGAGAGCTACTGACAGCTACACAGAGGTTTGGGGTCTGTTGCTGGTCACTAGGCGACAATTGTAGGGACTTTAGGGAGAAGGTGAGTATGTGAGTCAAACAAATCAGTTAAGTAGTTATAGAAATGTTGTGCCTGTTTTTTAAAATCTTAACATTGTTAGTATCTTCCAATTACCTTATTTTTCCCTGGGATATGATATTCTTGGGCATCTCAGTTGAATTGTAGAAAGTTTACTCTGTACTGTTCCAAGCAGTTAGATTATGTTGTGAGATGGCTTCCTGCATGCTCTGAAGCTGAGCCTGAAGTTTGTAGACTCAGTATCAGATTGCCTTTATAGATACTAGATGTGGTACAGGAATGAGCTAAAGACAGGAGAAATGATATTTTACATTCTTATAGGCTGCAAAATCCAAATCTAGCATGACAGAAAACATGAAGACTGAAAGTGTGCAAAAACATGGTTCCTTGAAACATCTCATAACTTCATCTTTAAAAAAATATTCTACACCACTTCAGAAGAAATTATCATCTGAGCTCATGTGGATCTGATCTGTGATAGCAGATTAACTTCTGCTGACTTCAGTTACAAAACAATGTGTTCCCCTGAGCTCAGTCTTTCTTGCTTTCTTTGCTTCCCTCAGATCCGTAGAAATATGTCGAGACAAATGCAGTTAGCTGACTGCTCCCAGTCAGACCATGGGAGTGTTCATTAACACAGGATGTCGTGTTAATCTTTATGTAGTTTTTCCTCAGCTAGTGATAGCTCCAAATCAGATTATTGTATAAAAATGTAGTGCTTTGAAATGGTTCTCTAGAGGGTTTATGCTGATTCCATTATAAAGGACCACAATCACGCAATTGTGATGGTAACATTTTTCACTGCTGTTGAAAATAGCTTGGCATGTGCCCAGAAGAAAATCCTTCTCCAAACACAGACATCAGCTCTTACTTCCTTGATAACAGTGAACATTCTACACCCTTCCATAAAAATGTAACTATGTAAGGTTATTGAGGTGCTCATTAGAAATGGCTGTAGGTCTGAGGGTGGGGATGTTTGGTTGTCTTTTTTCACACATGCAATGTGCCAACAATATATTAAGTAAGGATTGCTTTGAAAAGGATGTGAAGGGAAGAAGCCCAGACAGTGAAAGAAAATTCTCTTTATCCTGGTAGAGCATTAGGAGACTGAAATAACTCATAAGGTATCTATTAAGGCTGAAAAAATGTCAAGGGACTGTAAAGAGTCTTCAATATCACCTTAGCAAGGGACAGAATCCAATCTATTGCTTAGGTACACAGAGCTTCCATGAGACAGTGAATTAATACTATGTACAGAAAATAACAGTGTAGAAAATAATATTTGAGGCACAGGCTCTGACATATCCTTGGTCAAAATTCCTACTGATTTTGAATCAGTTAATACCCTTAGGTGTAATTCTAACAGGAGCAGTAGTGGGAACTCACATTTGTGCTCATGCCACCAAACATCTAGAGATTGTGTGGCTAGCTACTGCATCCATGTGCCTGCCCAGTCGTGTAGCCACGTGCAGAATATCTGCCTTATTTCACAATCACAGCTCCTGCCAGCAGAGTAATGCATATCTGTGAGAAGACACCAGAAGCAACCAGTGTTGGACAGAGCAAACACCAGCTGGCTCCAGGATGGATCTACCACTGGCCAAAGCTGAGCTCATCAGTGACAGTGCTAGTGCCTCTGTGAAAAACATATTTAAGAAAGGGTGAAAACTGCTGTGCGACAGCAGCTGAGAAAGAGGAGCGAGAGAAAAAACTATGCAGACACCAAGAGCTGTGAAGATGGAGGAGGAAAAGGTGCTCCATGTGCCGGAGCCTGCCCATGGTGAGGCAGGCTGCACCCCATAGATGACCCCACACTGGAGCAGGTTGAAGTGTCCTGAAGGAAAGTGTAACCCCACGGACTAAGATAGAAGCAACTAAGGTTATCCATATTAAAGTCTATGGCTACATATCTGCTGTCTGGAGTGTGTGAAAGCCAAAAATGCTAAGCAGATTGTCTCTGCAAAACTTCTGCAGGTAGAGTTTGAGACCAGACTGGGTAAGGACAGTCAGAATTAAATTACCTGCACATTCCATCAGCTCCTGCTGGAGGGAATAAGAAGCCTTGCTTCCCATAACTTTTCAGTCACACAACTTTACTGTGAGTATTCAGGAGATATGTGGAAGTGTGGTGATATTTGTCCTGGGTATGGCAAACTCACCACGTCTACTGCACAGATGAATGTGTTTGAGTCTGTGCAAAGGGGTAGCAGATTTCTACTTGCCTTTCCTATACTCTGAAGTTTTTATCTCACCTTCACTGCTGCATAGTCGAGGTTAGGGATGAGCAATGTTACTGGAGCAGAGATGTTATCTTAACCTCTTTGCCCTTCAGTCTTCCTAAAAATGCAGGCCTGGAGGAGTAGGAGAAGGAGAAATGTGTGATTTGATCCAAAAGATGATGTAAGACATGCATACAGCTCCTTTAGGCTAATAGATGACAGCTTTTTTGGACTATATAGATTACAACTGAAATGGAGAGAAGTAATGATGAAAAAAAAGTGAACATCTTCCTGCCTGTGCTGTAATTTCATAGTATTTTGCCTGAAACACTGGGTTTTGTGTTACTGTGATCAGGAATAATAGTTATAGAAAAATATTTTCATCAGTTGCTAGTGGCATCCACAGGAAAAGAGTTAAGAACCTGTTTTCAGGGCTTTTTTTATTTTTTTGTGTTCTTTATTCTGGTGGTCAGAGGGGAAAACTAGGCCAGTCTTTCTGCTTGGGCAAACTGGGAATTCTCTTAGTATCTTGCAGATGAAAATAGCCACTCACCTGCACATTGATAGTCATCATGTCTGGAATCTGTAAGTAAATGTGTGTTTCTAACCTTAATAGAAACAGAGAAAAAATTCAGTCTGTATCCAAAACACCAGTGGGAGCCTGGGCCAGTGCTTAAGGATGTGGACAAGACAACGGATCTATTACCTGACAGTAACTGGGAGAGTGGCGAGGGAGGAAGAACCTATGGCTGCTTTCCCTGTTATGTCAGTCCAAGCACGCTGGAGGTGTTTCTCCTTGGGGCAGAACTTGGCTACAGGAAAAGGCAGACACCTGTCAGGGAAGTCATTGCTGGAAACAGTCATTTCCTCTATGATATTTTTCCTCAAACCTTTATTTCCTTGCTCTCTGAGAACAAGCACCTTGTGAAGCTGTTAAGACATGGAGGCAGAAGAAAACCCCAGCTCAGAGCAAAATTTTGGGCTGACAAAATTAAATTGTTGAAGTGAGGTTGCAGCAGACTGAAGGCAGTCTGAAATGGTGTAGCAGACAGACCCAGCCGGGAGAAAGACTGTGTAAGGGACAAAATTTAATTGCTAGAGCTGAGCTCTGAAGAGAGAAAAAGATCATCTGGGATACACACCCTAGTGGTGGGTTTGAATACTTCCCCCACCAGACTGCCATAGGACCTGCATACCTTTATCTTTTGCTGGCAGTTTGCATTTTAAGGTTTACCTACATGAAAACAAAGACCATGTAGATACAGAACACCCTACTGGAAAAGGATTATGTGAAATAAAAGGAAAATATTCATGCTCATTAACCCTTTTTGAAACTGGAGTTAACACTGGTTCCAGCAGCACAATAGTGGGTAAAACTTTGACTATAATTACTTGAGGAAATCAAGACTGTAAGAAAAAGTAGACATGTATAATTCAGCAATTCAATAATTTTTCAAAAATTTAAGAATATGGCTTCCTTAATAAGTTCAGAGGACCAAACACTTCTTCCAATCATTGTAATTATAGAGTAAGGATTTAATGTTACTATACTTTTAAATGGCTATTACTTTGCATGGTACAAAATTAAAATCAAAAAACATGGAGATTCAGATCTTCTGTGTAGCTGAACCATCCTTACTTCTACAATGGGGTAATAGAAATTTAGAAAGCTCGAATATTCTGACAAGTCAATTTGCGAATCCTTTGCAATTAAGTCTTCTCAGAATTAACCTCTAAATTTGATCTCAAATTGAAATGAAAATTCCATAATTTTTTAGTGAAAAAAGAAATATGAAAAAATGTTGCTTCAGGGATTTCAAAAACTATCAAGTGATTATTTTTTTTTCTCTCCGAAGATTGAAACACTTCACCAATATAAAATATGTGAGGAGTGTCAGTGTTTTTCGCCTTACTTTTTTTCTAGCAAAAAGTGCCTTTAAAAAAGTTATATTTATGGTTCTACTCATATTTAAAAGTCTTGGTGGCTTTTGAATGTAATCACCCTTTGTTAAAATTACACTTTAGTGAGCATTGTTTTACAGCCTAGCTCTGTGTAAAATAATCCCTTTCTCCTAAACACCACTCCCGTCTTTAATCTTTCACAGTCTAATGCTGACATAAGGGATGAAGAGGGAAACTTAATCTCATAGGTTTAGGTGACAATGAAATTTTAAGTTTTATCTGAGAAAGAGTTGGATCAGGAGTAGTTAAGCAGTTCAGAAAAACAAAACAAAACTGAACTAAAGAAAAAAAAACCAAAAACCAACAGATACTAAATCATGATTCCCCTTCCTCTTCTGGGGAACTGGGGAGTTCTTCTGGTTGGTCACTTTAATGTATTTTGCAGATCTCTGTCTTCCTATGTAGAGAGAATTTATCACGCATTAGTATGCTAGTAAGGAATTTTATTTTAAGTTACGCAGATTTTAATCACCATAATTTTCAATTAATTTCTGAAATTCTTTTTCATGACTTCTCTTTTTACAACCAGAGAAAGAATGGAAGAATTAATCTAGTTTGAATCCAAACCTAAAAAATCCTTCACTTAACTTCTGAACTGCAAAGAATGTGAGGTCTGATTCACAGCTAGTATGGATCAGAAAAACAACACTAGACCATTTGAGGCAGATTTTACCAGTATACTCACAGAGTGTTCCTGGTGAAATCAGGAGAAGGATTTAATGACGCAGAATCTGACCCCAGAAATGAGAAGTAAAGATCAACTCAAGCAATTCTTACAAGAAAGGATGTCTCTTTGCGTTTCCTAGAGGTTCTTGAGATGTCACGGCAGATTCAATTGTAATGTATGTTCCCATAGTAACTTCATTTTTCTTAGTCAGTTTTGTTCCTGCATACATTTATTACCTTTGTGAGCTTAAAAGCAATAATAATGAAATATATCACATCATTCAAACCTAACTGAGGGAGAAGCTAAAAGCAATGGTTTAAAAAAAAAAATGTTAAAAAAACAGACTAAAAGAAGGATCACAACAAGGTAGTTTTAGGGGTGGGCAGCTTAGACAAGAAGGGTTAGAGATAAACATATAAGCATACGTCATAAAGCTTTGTGGACCTCGACTAAGCATTTTTGATGTGTAAAATTGTGAAAGGTTATTGTGGGAACAGGACAAATCATGGTTTACATTGTGTATGTAAACAGTAGTTGATAGAAAGTAGCATAGCATATATAGCTTTGCTTTTGAACTTTGTAGATCTAGTAAAATTGCTTGTGCTTTTCTGCAAACAGTTTCCCACACACTGCCTTCCTACACCAAGCTAGACAGCCACAGCAGTTGTACTAGCACCTACCTGAGGCAGAGCTCTACATCTCTGCTTGAGACTCCTTTATACCCCTGGTTTACACAAGAAAGAATCAGATGTCCCTTGAGATCCTCTTCTGGTGGAAATAGAAACATAAGGGAGAGGACTCTTTTCTAACTGTTGTCAGTTGTAGCAGAAGGAATATATGTACTTGCTTCATGTGGTATTATTTTGGTACACAGTACAATGGATAAAATAGGATAAGACAGATTACATGAGTATGCAGTTTCTCCTTCTTAGAGAGTTTAGAATGTGAGACAATGAAAGCTGAGAGTACATGGAGGGCCGTAAAAGTTACAACTTGTTGCTTCATATGCCTTTATGTGAAGACAGTGCAAAAAAGTTAATGCAATAATAGATACATGTATGGTAAGTAGAACACCATTTTCACAGTTATTCCAAGCTGGAAGATAAAACTGTGTGTGAAAGTTTAACAAGAAGTATCATGGTCTGCATCATCTCGTGCAAATCATACATCTGGAGAAGTTTTTGCCTTGTGGTAAGGTCCCATCAAGAATAACTTGCCATGTCCTAGCAACAAACCAAAATCATACAGAAAAAAAACCCCAAAACCAAAACAGACTAACCAACCAAAGCCCCCCCAAAACCACAAAAAAAAAACCCCAAAACAAAACCAAAAAACTTAACTTACCTTTAACTTAACCAAAGATGGGATAACAAACATTTTCAATCGCTCCCATCTGTGGTTGCAGAAAAAATGATGCAAACATTTCAAGAAGAAGAGTTGGACCTGATGATCCTTATGATTCTATGAAAAGTTTACAAACTAATGTGGAGGATAGAAAATGAATTCATTCGTTATAATTCTGAGGAAAAAGTAATGCATTGCTTTTACATCCTTCTTTTGATATCTGTAGAGCATAATGTCATTTTTAGTCATTCCTAGAGTCTAACAGCTCAAATATGAGAGGCAAAGACAAATCCCCTTGGCTCACTATCCCCCATGTAACATTGCAAGTCCCTACTATAAAGCTGTATTTCAGTTATTTCCCTTTCCTGAACCTGTGGGTTTTAATAGTGCTGGAAAATTGTTTAAATAACTGACTATTAAAAACACTTGGGTTTTGTTTAGTTTCTTATTTTCCCTTTGCACTCTGGATTTCTAAAGAGCAAGTGATTTACAGATATTAATAAAATAGTACTCTATGTCCTCAGGCTAACAAACAACACAAATTTCTTTAAAATTCATGTGTAAAGCAGAAAATAAATATACTTTTACCTGATGCAATCTATTAAATTAATCAGGTGCAGAATCCTTCATGCGGGTGACTGTCCCCTTCACCCCAGAGAATCTAAAAGTAAACATAAGAGGCATCTTAAATCCTTGGTATTTGCTAATGGAGTGTTGCTCTATGATGTTTTACTACAATAAGGGACATGTATTAGAGATCAATTACACATTGCCCCAAGTGGTATCCCCCATTTACCTTGGTTTTTTTTCTTCTCTGTGTTCATAACACATTCCAACACTGTGTGAGTGAGCTGAGGACACGACCTAAAACCACTCCACCTAAACCTCACATTTCTGACTTTTTTTAAAGAGACAGGGTGCAGCACGACTGGCAGCTTCCCACACAGTTGCCCACTAATTAGCAAATAGGGCTTGGGAGTAGGGAGATTAGGAAATAGGTAGGGTCACAGCGAATTGTCCCCCCTTGTACCAGCTGGTAGATTGGCCTTGTGTGACATGCTGACACAAAATATACCCAACACCACTGTAAATGGGGAGTTCTAGGCTCTCAAGAAGCAGCTCTGAGCTCCTCTGGGGCAGATCAAATTCCTGCTACCTGGTACTGTGTAACTTCAGTTACTTAAGTAAGTTAAATATCTGTGGATGGCATTCTAAATGTTTGCATTCTGTCATACCTGTGTGTCTTTATATATATATATGTGTGTGTGTGTGTGTATCTATATACACAGTTGCTCAGCCCTTCTGTGTTTACTTATGTCACAGAGGAAATTACTGCTACAGAATTCTCTACTATAAACCAGTACGGAAACACTTATAAATATGTGAATATACATCAGGGAAAAAATTAAGCTTGAAATATTCTCATTTGTATTTAAGGTTTAAGAATTAAAGATGAGAAACTGATATTCTCCCCTGATATTTCAAAGCACCACATCTAGATTTACTGGAGCTTAGGCTTTTATTCACATTGATTTTCAATCTCTATTAGTAACATACAGGCAAGTGGTGTTGTCACATTTCTCACAGTACTAAAAAATGAGTCATTTTATGTCAGTGGTTTTGTTCTAAACAAGCACCTGTTTCCAGACAAGAAACAAATCAGCTTACCTACACAATCTGGTGTGCCAAGCTCCTTCAATTAGACAGAGTTAAGTATGCATGGCCAGGCCTCCAGACTTTTCCAAAAGCTCACATCATCCGCTCAGCTTCCTATGAGTTGAAAGGCACTTTACAAAAGCACTTCCACCCCTTGGGACTGACATTGAATCAAAAGGCCAGAGAGTTGGCACAGAGCTTGAAAGGTATTAGGCAGGATGCACTACAGAGCAGAAAGTCAAGGCAGAAAAAAACCTGCCTTCAGCCAAAGAAAAAACCTCCTAGAAACTCATTCTCTTCTGTACTCTTTAGGACACTCACTTTTTACCAGGTAAATCACTACACTACTCCAGAGACCCTGAGATAGTAGCTTCACTCCTGGGGCTAATGGTTTATTACTGTGACTAGGGGGTCAGGCACTTTATCACCACTTTTGTATAGCTGTAACATGACATGTAGGTAGAGGAAAAAATGGGATTTCTTCTTCCTGCTTAGCATATGTAAACACTAAGGCATTTTTACAAATATTTTTCTGATTTACTTTTTTTTAATTTTTCAAATTTCATTTCTAAGAGAATGCAAAAAAAAAGAAAGTTGTTGCCCTGCCCATGGCAGTGGGGTTGGAATTAGACTATTTTTGTTGTCCCTTCAAGCCATAACCATGCTGTTGGTTCTATGTTCAGGTAGATTCTTTGGTGATGAGCTCTGAATAAGAAATGCTCTTTTGAAAGGAAGTCTCCCTTGAAGGGGTGCTGGAGGGAATCATTCCAAGTCAGTAGATGTTTCTTAAGGCTCTCTTCTGCCATCTTTGTAATAGCTTTGTATGGCTGCCTCTTGTTATCGAAGCCAACTTCAAAGAATCACAGAATTATAAAATTGTAGAGGTTGGGTGGGATCACAATGGGTCATCTGATCTGACCTTCCTACTTAAGCAGAGTCATCTTAGAACACATTGCACAGGGTAGCATCCAGACTGCCCTTGAATATCTCCAGTGAGGAAGACTCCACAACCTCTCTGGACAATTTATTCCAGTGCATGGTCACCCATACAGGAAAAAAATTCTTTCTCATGTTCAGGTGGAACTTCCTGTGCATCAGTTTCTGCCTGTTGTCTCTTGTCCTATTGCTTGGCAGCACTGAGAAGAGCCTGGCTCCATCCTCTTGACATCCTCCCTTCAGATACTTGTATACATACATTGGTAAGGTCCCCTCTTAGTGATCTCAGAGGCTGAACCATGCTATTGAGCCCAAGTTGTCTCAAACTGCCTCTTTGCTGGCAAAAACTAGCATTGACCATCATTATGGAAATATTTTAAACATGTTTTCCTGTCAGCTGAAGTGAGACTTGTACTTTGTGGTTCTTGTACTTCCAGCAACTATCCTCTGTAACTAGTCAACACTGGGAAAGCAATTTTGACACCGTCATCCCGGTCACTCACCCAGTCTGATTTGTTCAGTAGTCCTTCTTGTGCCTTAGTTAATATTCATAAGCAGATAATTATTTCCCCACCAAAGGTGTTTATACTGTAATTAAAATCTCTCTGTCAATGAAAGTTTCATATCCTCTAATGAGTAGGTAGATATGTATGCTGTTATGCTCCCTGCATAAGTATAAGCATTCCTGTCCTGCCACAAAATGGGCCAATTAGCTGTTGTTTTTTTCTCTGCGTATGTGTCAGTTTTAGTAATGAAGTACTCTTCAGGAAATCCTTCATTTTCTTCCTGATTTTATTTATTGAATGCATCTTGGGTATTGCTTGGCTGTAAAACTCAAACATTTATCCTGCTGTTGATGTGTGTTTCTTATTACATATCTGATAGTTCCTATCATGGTAATGCCATGGATCATGACTGTGCAGCGTGTGCTGCCTTAGCAAGTTACCAGTGTTTTGTGTCACAGTACAACAGTGGGAAGGTATCTTAATCTTGTCACTTAGCTTCTTCCTGGCTGATCTGCAGCAGGATTGTATAACCCAGAGATTTTTTGCACATAAGACAAATGTGTTGTAACACATACTTGTTTTATGGCAACAGCAGAACTGCAATATATCAGCATTTATTCCTCAGCACTCATTAATTTCATTTGCCTCCACCAAGCTCTATGTGGGAAAGACGTGAAACTCATTGTCAAAGCAGATGAAGGCTGTACTGCAAAGTGCCCTTCTAAGGCCCACAGGAACCTGGCCAACCGTATCAGTCCATTTTGCTGGGATTCAGGTACTTCAGCACAGTCTAAGGACAGTACTTTTGCCTTTAACTGGATGATAGTAAATAGCACAGCTCAAATGCTGGTTTTAGATGGAGTTAGAGCAGAGGGAAGCTGCTTCTTAGGGAGTACTTTATAATCTGTCTTGTGGTAGCCAAAAATATACCATCCGTGATCTGGTCCTGATTAGCCACACTAGTAGTGCCCTCTCAAAAGAGCATCCAGTCTAAGTAGGAAAGGCAGCTTGGTATGGCGGATGGGGTATGGACCTTGGGCCTTCCATTCAGAGGCACTTATTCAATGCTGGGTGAAGAAGGGGATTTGTACAGCCAGCCAATAATTTGGTAGGAGGTTTTACATGAGACTGACCCTAACTGATTTGCACAAAGGCTTTCTAAAAGAATCCTCCAAAGAAATTGGTCTTAGCAGTCCCATGACCATTCCCTTAAGTACACAATCACCTGGGTAATAAAGTCCTAATATAACAAAATATGAGAGAACAAGCAGCACTGCAGACAATATTTTCTTCTCCCTTCACAAAAAGTCTGTGACTAAAGCTGAGTAAATAATTTATGATTAATTTATAAATGTTGGCTCTTTTTCATTACTGAAGTGCTCACTACATGAAGAAAATTTTCACTGAAGTACTCAAAATTACTCACTGAATAGTGTCTGTATATTATCCTTAGTCTCTAAACTATTAATAAACTTTTTCCTGCAAATCAAAAATTTCAGAAAATAGACCCATTTTGACTGTACACCCCTCTCATATGGCATATTTCTGTATGTGAATAAAATCTGTGGGATACTGTGGATATTTTAAGCATACCCTTTCTATGAGATATTCTGTCTCCATCTTTGGCAAATGCTCTAGTGCATTCACAATTCTGAAACAACAAATCTTATTGTAGATAAACTCATTTGTAAGTCAAAATAGTGAGACCACTGAGACCACTGGAAGTCCTACTTATTTTGAGTGTCTTCTCTAAGATGATTCCTAACTTCCAGTTGATTACCATCTGTACCTGCTAGCTATGACGGCTTTGGAGTTAGCTAGATCTTTTATTGTGGCTGGTAGTGAGGAGAATCCACTGATTTGTCCTCTGCCTTTATATAAATCAAAACTTCTTTAGACTTCTAAGAAATCTAAATACCTCTAAATGTTACTTCATTGATTCCACATAATTTTCCTCCCTTCACCTTGTTAATCCCCTTTCTCGCTGAGCTTCATGCATTTCTGGCTCTTTATACTGTGCCAATGCTCTGTCTTTTTGTGCTTGTGTTTTACAGTGGAGCAGATGACCTATATGCTTTACAAGCTGCCTACTTCATCTTCATTTGGCACACAGTCAAAGGTCTTTGCACCCTAATACCTACCTCAGCTGAGAGTGGAAACTGCAGGGGTACCTCACAGAAGGATGATGCCAAAAGCCTCCTGTTGTAGGACTCATTTGGAATGGATGGAATTTCTGAGGCCTTTGTCAACTGAACCACACCAGACATCTATCTTAGGCAAGCTAAATCCGACCTTGATGACAGAAGGAAGAAGAAATGCCACCTCTCACCTGCCCTAGTGCCTCTCTGGTTCTCTGACAGCTCTTGCAACTGAAATGGTCCCTCTGCTCTGCCCAGAAATTTCACTGCACATCAGGAATGCTGTTGCATATTAAGCTGTCTGTAAACACCAGAATAATTAATTTCTTCTAGTCATGGTTACTATCTTTAGCATTGCTCTTCTTTCTACTGGGTTTTTTCACAGTATCACAGTAGAACAGTACAAGTAAGGTTGTAAGTGACCACAGGGGGTCATCTGGTCCAGCCTCCCTGCTCGAGCAGGGTCATCCTAGGGCACATTCACAGGATTGCATCCAGACAGTTCTTGAATATCTCCAGTGAGGGAGACTTCACAACCTCTCTGGGCAATTTATTCCAGTGCTCAGTCACCCACACATTAAAGTTCTTCCTCACTTTCAGGTGGAACTTCCTGTACACCGGTTTCTGCCCATTGCCTCTTGTCCTATTGTTTGGCACCATCGAGAAGAGCCTGGCTCCGTCATCTAGACATGGTCTCTTCAGATACTTATATACATTGATAAGATCCCCTCTCAGTCTTCTCTGCTGCAGGCTAAACAGGCACTTTTTAATACATTTGGCCCAGAATGAACTGATCTGGCTAGTTATTAAACGGTGTGGGTTCCCTCATGTCTTCAGAGACAAAGAAAGCAGTTAACTATGAGAAAGACAGCTGTAGTTAAAGGTGGCTGTATTTTTGAGAGAGAAGAGAACCATGCTTGTACAGTAACACTAGTCAGGCAGAGCAGAAAATTATGATTGCTTTTCGAATTCTAAGGGTTCTTGGTTTAGAAAGCAAAAGCATTCTGGCTCCTTCCCATAGCAGGAAACAGAAAATGTTTCCAAGTAAAATCTTGACTGTCCCTTTCACACCAGCGCAGAGCTCTGCAGATAAGATGCCCCTACTGACCTAATTATCTGTTTGTTTTGAACCGCATCTGGCTTTCTGCAGCACAAAAAGCAAACAACCAAAGGTGGATGATCCCTCAGGAAAAGAAACAGGAGATGTCCTGAAAAGGCGAGACCAGACCTGTAGCATCCTTTAGTCTTACAACTCACCTAATCATGTCTGTCTGTGCTTTGCAATACTCCTGCTTAGTGACTCTTCCCAAGTTTACATTGACTTAGTGAAAGTTCCTTTCATAGTCTCACTGGAAGTACTTCTGGATCTTTGCAGAATTTATAAACCTATTTTACTTTCATTGCTTTTCTCTGCTAATTTATGTTCTTTACAAGTTTTCAAGCATTGGATTGGAAGTTTAAGCAGCTTAACTGTTAGGAATGATGCTCCATTTCTTCACAGAGAATTGTATCAAAGCTTGGCATAGCCAGTGAAAAATCTGCTTTTGGCTGAGGTTCTTAATAATGGAGTTTAGCCTTTTCCAGCGTGGTGCTGTGGTTGCCAGGGAATCATGTAAACTAATCATTTGGGTCACAAAGAGAGTAAGCTGATGGATAAAACTGTATCCATCTTACTCTGAAACTTTGACAAGCCACTGACCCTTATGAAGTTTAAAAATATCTTAGTAGAGCAGGTGGAAATTTTTGTGGTTTATTTGTTTGGGAATTTTGAGCAAAAAGAACCCTGTAGAGATGATATTTCTTTCAATTCCTTTTCCACAAAAGAACTAATGTTCCTTTGAATGGCACTGTTTTACCACAGCATTCAAAATTAAATTATTTCACCAACCATCTCTTGCACCTTTTGAATGTTTTTGCTTAAAATATAAACAGAAATAGCTCATTTTATCTCAGCTCTTCATTCCTTTACTGAAGAAAGTCTAACAAACAAAAGACAGTAAACAAAAAAGTAGCAGGTCTTTCCCATCAAAACAAAGTGAGCCTTATTTAAAGAACCCTGTATAAATTAAAACAATCTGTGAAAAGCTTAGAGAATAGAAAACCATCATTGAAATATTAATTTTCTCTATAAAACTTAATTGTCTTTTTTGACAATCCTTTTTTTTTTGCAGTCAGTGAACACACATCAGTATCTTCCTTCTTTCTTTTAAGCTAAATAAAGAAAAAACATGTTTTCAGAATTTACCTGGCTTAGAAATAGATTTTTCAAAAAGCTTTACTGTCCTACAGTTTTTTATGTGTACCTGTCACCAGAGGAAATGATTTACCATTTGCATGGAGTTGTAGGCCTAAAGTTACTAAGTAGAAATACAAATGGTTTCTTTATAATATTTTTACATATATAAATATGTTCTGTTTATTTCATGGGCAGCCTTGTTGGTTTTTTTTCTGTCCACCACGGAATCCAATCCCTAAATGTATGTTTTCAAGTAGCCCAGTGGTATCTCCCAGGGATATAGGCAACAAGGGAAGCTTTGGTGACTGCCTTAAGTGATAAATTGTGTCTCCCTCCTGTGCAGATCAGCAAAACTGCAGCGAAATGAATTTCTCTGTAATGTAAAGAAATAGTTTACCATTTCTTCTTCTGTTTAAGAAGCAGAGGTACAAAGCTAGTTCCATTTCTTACAGTCTGCAAACACTAAAAAATGGCTCACTGTATAAGGAGCTGAAACTACCAGTTCGTCTTCCAGCAATATTCTTTGTAAAGAAAGAGTTGATAAGGACTCTCAAGAAACTAGACCAGCTTGTCTTTTAAAAGACAGCCAACTCTCTCTTCCAATTTTCAGGCCAAATATTTTCTACAGATGAATTTTTGTGTGGGTATCACAACTATTTATGAGGTATCATATTTGTGAAGGTCTCATGAAAGGGGCATTTCATTTATTGTGCTCCTTGATGAATGTTTAGGAATGAAATAAAGGAGGTGGAAAGAGCCCTCCTCCTATACAGCAGGAGACAATAAAAAAGTCCTTGACTCAGGAAAACGCGACTCAGCAAAAACCCAAAACCTCACTGTTGTCAACACCATTCTCATTCTGAATCCAAAACACAGCTCTGTAACAGCTACCAAGAAGAAATTAATTCTACCCTAGCTGAAACCAGGACAATATGGCAATGCTGGGTTAACAGTTGGACTCGATGACCTTGGAGGTCTTTTTCAACCATAATGATTCTATGACTCTGCTATCCCTATTTGTGTGCTTTCATGGGTACAAACTGCAATCAGTTTCCAAGAGCCCTGCCAGAAAGCCAATATGGCCCAAGTTCTGGCCCCATGTTAGCTCAGCAAGGGATGCAAAACTAATCCACTATATCTCGCTGTCTGGTTTCCTGGGATTGTGCTATTTGTCAGTGCTAATTACAAAGATGGCAATGCTAAAATCATTGGGAGATAAGAGAGGCAGATGGCATATTCATTTATTAAAAACCAACTGACTCTTATTTTCTGTAGCTCTTTGTGCCTTCATTAGGATTTACATTTTAAATTACACAGAGTCTAATAAGCCAGCATGGCACCTCATTATCAAGCATGTATCTTCAAGTCTCCACCTGAAGGGACAGTTGAGGGCTGTTTCTACTTCATATCCCTTGGTTTAAGCTCGTTTGCTTCATCTCAGCTTACTTCAAAGTTTCCAGTTGTGTCAATGTAAACTTGGCTTGGCAATATGCAAACTCAAAACTTTCAGCGCATTCCATATAGTATGCATGGAGAAAGATGTGGATTTACAAAGCTCTGGCTTACTCAACGGAAGGGTTTAATTAGCTGTTAACCAAATATCTCCTTTTGATGCCTTGGGCCAGAAATGAGGGAAGGCAAACAAAGCTTTGTAGGCTTACAGCTTGTTCTGGAAATCAGTGGAAACACATTTAGTTCTGTTCTTAGACAGACGCAAAAACATTAGTTATGACTCAGATATGAGATGTTGAGAGGAACAGGGGAGGGTTGGACTATACATACTCTCTGTGAACATCAGGTGCAGGGCAATAATTAAGGCATAATCAGAGTATCTTCCTGCTGCTTTCCAATCACCATTCAGCTAATAATGATTTTATAGATTAAATAGCAAGTTGCAGCTAAGTTAGGCAAGTGCAACATAAAAACAATACTAATGTTTAAAGACATTAGGTAAACAGTCAACGAAGCATAGCATCTCATTCATATTAATCTCCAGCAGAGACCTGGTTGTTCCAGTCACTGACTCAATCATTTACTTGCCTAAGTATTTTACTTCCCTCTGTGCATTCTCCATTACATTCTTCCCTTCAGTATTCACCTCCTTCCTTTCAGGTGTTCCCAAGGTTAAACACCCAGCCCTCAGTCCCTGTTCTTCCTGGTGATTTCTGGGGGAAAAGGGTTAAAGAAAAAAAAAAGACCAGCAGCTAGAAAACTGCCAGAGAATATGTACATACACATATACACACACACATATACACACATTTATATTAAAAATTATTTGCAATTAGCCATTAACCTCCATTATCTCTGTGTGGCAGAGCTACACCCACTGGTAGATTTTGGCAGCATAGTAAAATGCTTCTGCGTTTAAAGACTGTTTGATAGCTATGCCTGCTGCAGAGCCCCACAGTAAACTGGGCTGCACTGCCAGGAAAGTAGTTGGAAAATATAGCATGGTCAAAGCTGGGCAGACATAGGTTGACAAAAAAAGACTAGTGCCCCCACCAATACCCAATTTGTCCTTGCACTGACTATGCAGGACAATGGGGAGCAGCTCAGAGTGCAGGGAAAGTCTGCGTTTGCACACCTCATATGCACAAGCCCCTTGCTAAATGCTACCCTAAACTAACAGAATGAAAATAGCAAGAACCAAGATTGGGTTGATGATTGGCATGTTTCTCACTTCTCTTGTCAATGTCTTTGCTTGTGTTCTTAGTGACCTGAGTAATGTAAATTAGGGCAGGATGTGTTCTTCTCAGGTAGTAAGACTGAGAGAAACAACACAAGTCTTTTAAAAGGCTCTCAATCCTCTGAGTAACTAACAGAGACCAAACCATGACTGTGGAGACTCAGTTCTGGTGCAGCACCTGTTAAGGAGCACATCACAATCAATCAGTCTGTGCTGCCAACAAGGCTCTGTAATTACAACTTCACACTCTGACAGAGCAGTGGAAACATAAGAATAATTAACTAGTCATAGCTGTGAACCCCTTTCCTTTGCTGGTTTAGATTGTTTATGTCTTTGAACTCTTGGCCGTATGAGGATTTTAATTAAGTCAGAGGGTTAGGAAGATTGATAATACTAGGAATAGATGTTATTGAAATGTGATTGATCTGAGAAGAATCAGGAATTATAAGAAAAAATTCTCTCCTTTTGCCATCCACCTTTTCAATATCAACCTTCTTGTATGTGAATTGTACCAGTGAGGATTTATTATAATTATTTTTTTTGCCAAGAGCAAAGAAATTACACATAAGCAGAAGAAAGAATGGCATTAAATTAGCAAAGATAAAATATTAATTATGTGAAAATGCAAACCAGGGAGAGAAATCAATTGTGAGGAAACAGCATAAGAAAAGAACCTCTTAGCCTCATCAGATGCTTTGTGGGACAAAGCCTTCAATCAGAAATGTGCTGATACTAAATTATCCCTGGATCTGATCTAGCTCTAATAATTGAAAACTCCCACTACTGGAACAGAACCAGCTTGCTGAATGAACACTAATTTCTCAGACTGGATATTAAGTAGACAAAGCTGTTGCATGTATCTAATCAGATTTGTATTTTTATTCTGTGACACACTACATCCTACGCTGTGCTGTGATTTAAAATTATCACAGCCTGCCTTGTGACACGTGTCAATGAGAGGTACATTTCCTTTAGCACTGAAGCATTCTCTTCTGTCTTCACAGCTGTGATTATAAGTTCTGAAAGCAGATTTTCAGAAAGATATGTTAGAAAAGGTGTCCAGATGAAATCATTTGGTTTTTTAATACCTTATTAACACCTCTAGCCTCTAGATGTTGTAGTTCTATGTCTGTCAGATAGCTCAGCGTGATTTTACAAGTAAAGCTTGCCTGTGAAGAGGAACATTCTTTACTCTTTCACTCCTCCTGTTATTTGTGTGTGTGGTTCCTCCCATCTCTGAAAAAAACTCTAGTAACTTTGGTCCCAAGACATCTGACTTGTCTTTTTCTCCTTTTTTCCCCAAAAAGGAGAATTCTACTCAATTTGAAAGATAAACTGTGAGTTTTACTTTGAAACAATATATAGGAAAATGAACAGAAATAAGGAGTACATGTCAAATTAAAATATGGCTCAGTTCAAAATACATTTAAAATTCTTTAAATATTTTACCTACAGTGACTCTAATAATATATTAAAAATTTGGTAAAAAGTTATTACTTATTGTTTATTCCTTTTGAATGATTACCAATAGATCTTGTTGGCCATTTGTGGTCTTTGAAAACTGTCCAGCATCATCACTTAGAGTTGGATTTGTCCTTTGTGTCCTTATTCAGGGCAATATACGTGCACACATATCAATACAGACCAGCTGTAAGGCGAGTACTTAACTTTAGGCATGTAGTTATGTGCATATCTGGGTTGCCTTGTTGGATTACAGCTTGAGGAGTGTATATCCAATGATATTCTCTATTCAATCAAACATATGAATCTACACTGGAAAGCAGTCAGGGAAATGTGGCATCAAGAATTACTGCATCTGAGCAGAAGTTCAGTGCTGTATCTCAACACGAATGGGTCAAGACTCCTCCATCAGGAGAATTTCTTCAGTGTTTTTTTTGCTGATTAGCTGGTCCTTTGAGGGAGTTATATACTTGCTACTAATCCTGCTAACATGCGTAGTTAAAAATGGGACTTCATCTCACAGTTCTCATGTGATCAACCTTTAGAAATAAAGTTATTGTCTTCTAAGAAATTTTATACAATACCTCGATGTACCAAAAAGAAGGAACCCCTCTCTCCATGAACAAAAAAGATCTGCTCTGCACATTGCACCATGGAAAAATCCATCCAGGGTCTGCCTAATGATGCACAAAAGGATAGAAATTTTTCTTGCTATATATGCTCATTTATCTATCTATCTATCTATCTATCTTGCTACAACAGCTATTTCTATTAACAGCTGTTGCTAGGCCTTTCTTACTGAGATCCAGGAGGAATCATCATCATCATTGTCATCATTATCATCATTGAACCATCATAGAGAGTGGTTTGAGTTGGAAGGCATCTTCAAAGATATCTAGTTCATACACCTGTGGCCATGGGCAGAGATGTGCAAAGAGAGATGTGTTGGATGGGTTTCTAAAAGCCCCATCCAACGAGGAGTGGGGCTTCCACAACTTTTCTGTTCCAGTGTCTCACCACTCTCATAGTGAAGAATTTCTTCCTTATGTCTAATCTAAACCTACTCTCTTTCTGTTTAAAGCTGTTACATCTCATCCTATTGCTACAATGCCTGATAAAGAAGTCCTCCCCATCTTTCTTGTAGGCCCCTTTTAGATACTGAAAGGCTGCTATAAGGCTCCACAGAGCCTTTTGTTCTCCAGGCTAAACAATCCAACTCTCAGTTTGTCCTCACAGGGGAGATGTTCCAGCCCCCTGATCTGATCATCACTGTGGCCCTCCTCTGGACCTACTCTAACAAATCTGTGTCTTTCCTGTGCTGGAAACCCCAGAGATGTTCACAGTACTCCAGCTGGGGTGTCAAAAGGGCAGAGTTGAGGGAGAGAATCACCTCTCTCGACCAGATGACCAAAGGAAGGAATTGGCTTTCAGGGCTCTGAGTGCACATTGCTAGCTCATCTTAATATTTTTTTTATCCATCAGTACCCCTAAGTCTTTCTCCACAGGGCTGCTCTCAATCACCCTTCACTAAGCCTGTTTGGGATCACACTGTTTGTCTCTCTCTCACCCTCACTCCCATCACCACAATACTACTCCTTTCAGCAGAAACAAAATAAAATTTAATTATAAAATTTACTTTTAAAGTTAAATGTTATTTGCTACTAAACTTTTATTCCAACTTTGATAAGCACAGCTATCATTATATACTCAAAGGAACAATTTATGACTACAAAGACAGCTTTCTGAACCGGTACTTTTTTACCTGCTCTGCAAAAGAAGGTAGTCTAAAATAAATAAGGGGCATAAAAATGATAAAAGACACTAGCTTTTCTGCTTAAAAAGCATGACCCTGTGGATGGTAAAAGGAAAGTTCAGGGAAGAGAGGATTGTCAGCATCTTCTTGGCACATGGCTGTTGCGAAGGAGACTTTAACTGTAGTGTGTTTCTGGTGTGGTTGACAGGTGCAAGAAGCCCTGTCCACCTGATGTTCTCCCAGCCCATGCATGGAGGCCCCTCTCTGGGCCTGATCAGTGCTAAACCAAGGTACCAAATGCAAAATGTATTTCCAATACCACCTGCCACCTGCACCTGGAGGACCACAGTTTGCACAGAGACTAAGTCTGGTCTTAACACGCTTAAAATTCCCCACAGGTTGTAAAGCGGTTGTGCCTGAACGTCAGTTGCTCACGCAACTGGAAAGGTTTTCTCACTGAAGGGTGCTGCACAAATAAGGCAGCGCACTAAAGGCAGAATATGTATATTTCAAGTGTTGACACTGTAGAGGAAAACACAGCAATGACAGTTATGAACCTCTGCCTAAAATCTAGGTTCAAATTATGCCTTTGCTGTATTCTTGAGTGTAATGACAATTGTGCTAATGAGGGTCAGCACTTGTGAAGTTATACAATGAACATTATGTCATGCCCTACATCAGCTGTAGGATCTTAGGAAAGAATAGCCTTGGACACCTTAGCTCCAGGCTACTGAGTACCCCAGTAAGGGCTCATCTTGTAGCAAAAGCCACAGGGCTGTTTATATTGGGATACTGAGGTTTGAATTGAACTGAGATGGAGGAACAGCAGCAGGGTATCACACAAAATTGAGCTGTTACATTTCATCATTTTCCCTTTTCTGCTCAATAGACCAAATCTGCTCCATTTGTATTTCCACTAAAGCCTCATTGCTGGATGAAATGCAGATAATTACCTCTGCTATGAAAGTAACTTGGCCATTTCATTGCATACCTTGGGGGACATGTTGAGGAAAGGGATAGTGCTGCATAACAAGCTTCTCCTGTGGTGCCAGGGGAGAAGTAGTATTCAGAGCTTGAGATGGTACTGAATGGCTCAGGATGAGAACAGATGCATGCCTCCAGGGCTTGCCAAGCTGGAAACTATCCTCCTCCTTTATCATGGTTCAATCTCCCACATATGTAACACGCCAAGGCTGCTCAGTTTTATGTTTGCCAGTTGGGAGAGGTGAAGCCACAATTCTCTTTCAGTCTGTGAAGCCAGATAAAAGGTGTTTGACTGACAGGATGCTAATAGTACTATCTCCCAGGACAACTGCCATTCCTATTTGGTCCATCAAAAATGAAGTTGCTCTTGTAATTCTGAGCAAATACCATCTTGTTTACTGCCCTTTTAAGTGCAGAACTTCATGTCACCAGCCAGTAGGAATGTTTGCTAACCCTGGCTATTGTAGAGCTAGCCATGGAGCTGCCTGCTCCATGAGGAAATTCAGGGAGTAAGTGGCAGGTGGCAGATCTTATTCTGGTTAATTCAAGCTGAACTTACTGGGATTTGTAGGTAAGAGTTTGTTCCACGGCAGCATGTGGAAGGTAGCCATGATATGGAGCGAAGTGGTAGCACCAGCTGAGCTGCAGCAGCCAATGTAGCAGAGTTACTGTCACACTCCTGGGCCTCTCTGTAATATGGGGGTGGTACCATCTGCGAGACAGAGCTTACAGCTGGGAATGTTGGGTGACATTCCTTGTGAATGAGCAGCTAAGCAGGAGACTAGATAGCTTGTTCCCTAGCAAGATCCACATGCTCCACAACCTGTAGCTCCAAGATTACCCTTTCTGACTCTCTCATTCCAGAAATTTCCATGTTCTCAGAGTTTTCAGAGACAACCCTACTGTAAGGTATCCCTGTCAACAAACCTCTGATACTCATCACAAAATGTCTCAGCAGAGTCACAGGTGTTGACCTTCAGCTAAAAATAAGCAATTTCCAAATCACAAAGTCATTGCAAGAAAAAATTGTCTTCAAGCAATGTCTGTAAAGATTTTAAGAGAAAATATTTCAGTGATTTTTTTTTTCTCTCTGATAAGCTGGAATGTGAGCAAGTTAAGTTTAACAAAATTTTGAAAAATTCATACCCCTCACTTTGACTTTAGTGAAGACAAGGTTCTTCAATTTACATGCAGCATTCGTTGTCAGCATTCATTTTTCCTCCTAAAAATTTTAACTATTACTGCCCATCTATTTCTAGACACAATTTCTCTAACGTGACCTTTAACATCATGAAACTCAGTTATGGGAAAATAGGGATTCAAATCTCTGCCCCACAGCAATAAAATGAAACCCAAATATCATTTTTTAACTGTTCATTTTTATGTTTCCAACAAGTTATACTGTTCATATCTCAGGATCTGTTAGGCTGGAAGAAGACCAGAAGAATATATGGTCAAATATTTCCGGAAAAAATGGTTCTTGACATTTTTTTAAATTTTGAATGAAGTACCAATATAGCTAATTGGGAATTATTTTTTATAAATTCAGAAAATATCAGATTTAAAGAAACAGGTAAACTTTAGTGTCCTTTCCTATGTAGACTACTCAGAATTACTGAGGTTCTGACATTAATTAGCTTATCTGAAGAGTAGAGGCCTCAGGACAATAACCAACATTCTTAATGGTAATAGTCCAATATTTAGTACAACAGGATCCCATGTATTACTGTAGTACAAATGCATTAATCAATTTATTACTGGTATAATTTTTATCATTATTTATATTATTACATATATAGTATAAATATAGTATAAATCTCAAGTGTCAAAAAATAATAAAATTTAAATCCTCCATAATTCCACTGTGGAAACCAGTGAAAGCTACAAAATGTTATTTTCTAATGGTTTAGAAAATTTCAGATCATATTCAAAAAAGAAAGCTTGAATGCCCAAAGTTCCAAAATCCTTTTTACTTTGAAACTTTCTTCTACATTGTGATAATAATACTTTGATTCTTAAGTATCTAGGACCCCAAACTTGAGGAAAAGACTGCTAGTCCTTCAGAGTGCCATGGGATGGTAATATGAATTAAGAACAATAATGTGTGATGAACTGAAAGGTTTGTTTTCTGTCAGGACACAGCCCCATATTTCTTTTTTCTTCTACTGCTAGAAATGAAGAATTTTTATTTTTTTTTTTGGTAGTTTCAGAAAATTGTTTCCAGTGACAAAGGAGAAGAGAGACCAAACAGGAACTACAACATACCCATTGTGAAATTATCAATATGAAAATATCGGAGATCTGTACATGGCATTATCATTTGCAACCTGGTCAATATGGTAACACTGACATCAAGCAATTGACAGTCATGGTTTGGTTCCAAACCAGGGAAGCTTTTTACATGATCCACGATTATTATTCATGTCTCTGACCATGATAATGGGCTGGAACTAGATGATCTTTAAGGTCCCTTCCAACCCTAACCATTCTGTGATTATATAAGATTGCACAGCTCAGTGGATTCTTTAGTAGTGGGGTAAGCATTGTCCTGCAGGTGTTTACCACATCTTTAAACACTCCTAAAGTGCTTGCTTTAAGAAAAGAAAACCATGAACCCCCCACCCCCTCACCCCCGTCCCCCCCCCCAAAACTTGTCAGAAGGGTAAACTCAAGTGACCTGCATCTAAAAGCTGACCTTGTTTACAGTCCCTGGGAGTAGGCTTTGTAGCCACAGTCAGTGGAGCTGACAGTGGAGCCTTTGACCCCAAGGTAATCCACTTGGAATCCTTTCCAATTTCAAATTAACTGAAGGAGGCCACCTCAGCAATGCTTGTCTCACTGGACAAGGAAGCCAAAGTAGACATCTCCCTAAATATTTTCTCGCGTGCCTCTGTTGTTGTTCAGCCTGCTTAAAGCTTGCTTGGGCAACAGGTGACAAAGCTCCCCAACAGATCTATGAAAACTAGACTAATTGTATATCAGGATGTAGATCGTTTGTTGCTTATCTGATTTGCTCTAGAGTTTTTCCTTTGGAAAAGAATTTCCCAGTGAGGAGCTGAATACTGTAATCACTGTCATAATTCATGAAAATCACTTGCTTTGAAAATAACAAAAATGTTATCATAATTGTCAAAATGATGGCTCAGTAATCTAGGAATACTTGTTATCTTGCTGGCTGTAAGTTGTGGATCTGGTCCAAAACCCAGGAGTCTCAACGAGAGGCTTTTCATTGGCCTCAGCAAGCTTTGGATCAAGATTAAGGAAGAAAACAGCCATTTCTGTAGGGCTGAGATTGTGTGCATGAATAAAGTACAAGTGCTAAGATTAATGAAGTGGTTCCTGGATGTAACGTGAACCACAATAGCATCCAAAATGGTCCATCAACACAAGGCAAAGTTATTATTCCAGCTATTAGTAACTGGGTTTCACAGACGTCTCTACCATTCATTGGATGTGCATTCTGCTTTCTGCCAGCATTTTAAAGTTCATTAAGTAGAATATGAAAATAATCATGACAAATGATAAGCCAGATTTCATTACATTCTGGATAATTTCAAAATCATATCTACCTAGTCTTATAAAAAGCAAATTAGATGAAGTGCAATATGTCTTCACTGAATAGCCACATCAGGAAAAAGCTAAAGAGGAAAGGTAGGAGGTAATTCACCTAGATAGTACAAAGGGATTTAGATTCACCCTTCTTGCTGTGCCCCATAATAAAAATACCCTCCCCCCAAATATCATATGAATGTATCATTTAAAAGTCTGAAATGACCACTTGTTTTTATACTAGGGTTTGGTTTTATGACTGTATCTTAATCCAAGCACTTTCTGCACTGCTGTTCTACTGATTTATGACTGAACTTCTATTTATTTAGTGTAAAGGTATCCTGTTAGGAAATGATTGTGTCCTACTTCTAAGGCAACTGCCGACAAACCACACCAAAACCTTTTTTTGCCATTACTCTGTAACGCTTATTAGTGAAATTAAAATTCATGAGAAAAGATTTTGATAACTGCTGAAGCAGCAGCTCACATTTCCAGATGGTCTGCACGAAAGTGACATTCTATGCCCCTTGCGATAATACGATGTGTTGGCAAGTGATTGTGGACGTTTGCTTATTTAATTAACAGAGGGTTGCACATCATTCAGCAATAAAGTCTGTAAGCTCAGCTCCACTGAAAGTCATATGTGTCTCGAGTAGGGATTATGGAGGATTTAGGCTCTACTGTCAAAACCTGCATTCTTCAAAACCATATCAGCTGCCATCTCCCACAGCAAAATCCACAATTTTCAACAAAGGGAGCAAAGAGACTTTCCTGGCATCATCAGTAGAGGAGGGAAAATAGCGGCAGACACTGCTACCTTTTAAAGCACAGCAGAGGATGGACCCCATTAAAAAGAAACAAGAGAAATGAACAAACAAACAAACAAAAAACCCCACCAGCTCAGGTGTTGGAACATGCATACTGCTGGGAAGAGTGATCTGCTACACCAGCTTTTGTGCTTTGATGAAGTCCAGTTGCCTAGCCACTCTCTTCCAGGACAGTTGTTTCCTTAACCTCTTACAAAAACAGCTTTTTTGCGAGTATTTACACAAACAATCAATGGAGTAGTTAGCAAGCTGCCCATCGACACACACTCCTAGTGATTGGAGTAGACTTACAGGCAACTCAGAAGAAAGAAAATGTAATAAATTCTTTTGCAATGGGAGCAATACCTACATTATGAGATAGTGAAAAAAACCCCAAATGCATGTGCAACTTCCACCATAGCTGTATC
Source organism: Corapipo altera (assembly GCF_003945725.1). Taxonomy (NCBI): domain Eukaryota; kingdom Metazoa; phylum Chordata; class Aves; order Passeriformes; family Pipridae; genus Corapipo; species Corapipo altera. The sequence goes on from NW_020884908.1 coordinate 6,804,438, forward strand.
AACAGCATGCATTTCCACACCTATTTCTGTCTAATAGATATCTTCTGTTCTTTGTTCTTTTCTTGGCTCCCCTACTTCACTCACATTTACTGCAGAGTTTGCTTTTAGTGAGTTTTATGTGCTGGGATTTTCAAAGTGCCTTGAGGCTATTGACTTTCAATAGGATTTGGGTAGCTAATTGCCTTTTCCTTTGTACTTTACAAATTCCAGACATAGCTCTTCTGTGAGTTCATTTTAGTCTTTTATGACTGAATTTCCTGAAATGTTATATCTCTTTTGAAAGGAGAAAAAAAAAATGTGCCCCTTTTTAATGTAAACCAAAGGAAATAGTTGTCCTCTTTCTTTTAAAGGTCCAAAGCTCATGGTCTCTTATCTATTTAAGTTAAACTGTACAGACATCAAATGCATTAATTCAAGTCTTGTTGAGATCTTGATTACATCCTGGCAGTTCATCTGGGTGATACAGTCTTTCTCTGTGGACCCTTGTCAGTGTGTGCCATGTAGTGGTGGTTTAGAGCCTGTTAAAGGGACAAAAATGCTGAAAACATAACAGATAGTCTTTGGGCTGCCCTTTCAGCCTATGAACTTCTAACTAAAAACTTTTATTTAATTCTTTCACACCCAACCTGCATAGTCTTTTATTGTCTGTCAGATTTGACATGCAGCTTTGACCTCTACTTGTCCAGAGTATCTCATCTTTTCTTTCACTACTGTGGTTAGCTATGTGTTAAAAGTTCCTTACTGCCAATCTCAGAAAGGAAAAAGCAAGAGATGGTCAGCAAAAAACAGAAGTAAACCATTCATCTAACACACTAGATAGCTCCATTAACAATAAAGGTAAAACAAATAGATATTTTGTAATGGTAGCAGAAGTCTTCCAAAGACACTCAGAAAATCAGAACGAGAAAGAATGCATGAAAGAAGGAAACTACAGCATAAGCTTTTGGGAACTGCTATCTCAGCAGGAGTGAATTGGTCAGATGCACAACTGAGAGAACTACATGTAGAAAAGAAAAGAGGAGAAACCAGGGTTGGCAGGTAATGGATAAAATGCAGGAGAGGGGGTTTAGAGAAGCATTAGTCACTGGTTACAGCTTGTCCTTTTTTCTATTTCTCTATCTTTACTGAGCGCATGGCCTGTGCTCTGGCTTCAGGCAACTCAGTGCCCTGCTCTCAGCAAGGGATGAGAATAACTCTACAGACCAGGTGTGCTGCAAGCTGTTTTGAAAGTAATTTACACACAAGGAGACTTCACTGGAAATGGAAAAGAAGTAGGAATAGAAAAGTAAATAGAATATCCTGTAGCAGCCTTTTTTACCCTTGTACTGCGTGACTGTCAGAAGAAACATTAGGAAAATGGCACATCTGTTAGAGGCTAAGAATTATTTAAACTCCTCCAAAAAGGTGCTAAATGGAGTTAGGAGTTTATTAAGGTCACACACACATGAGCCTAATAGAAGAAGATATAGAGCCTCCAAGATGATTTTGTGTAAGCATACCCTGTGTCAGTTATGTTTCCCATTGTTTTACCTTCAAAATCATCTCCAGACACAGGAGTCTGCAGAAAAGCTGGTGTATCTTAACCTACGCATAGACAAGGTTGTTACCTATCCTATAACCCAGCTAGAGTGTTAATACCACTAAAAGATGGGTATGAGCTGCTTCTAGATAAGTAAATATTGATGCCAATACTGGCCCCACTTCCCTTCCAGGATTCCCTGAGAAATGTGTCTCAGCATTACTTAGAGTAAAATTTGTAGTCATGGTTGCTGCTTCTCAGCTTCCCTAGGCACAAAATGTGATTCTTGCCGATTGAACTATCAAAGGAACTGTTTTAGAGTCTCATGCTTTCAAACTACTCTGGTCATGGTCAGGAAATCATCTTTATTCAGCAAAGCACAGTAACCCTTTCTGACCATGTACTTATTTCTTGCGAAGGTTTAAGTGCATGTATTTCCAGAAGAACTCTACAATCTGAAATTAACAGTCGGATTTTGTAGGCCAGTCCTGTGACGTAAACTAAGAGAATAAGTTAAATACTCTTACAGACTGAATTCCTCAGGGAAATAATAGCCCTTCTAGAAAGGAAAACAGGAAAAAAAACCCTCCAACAACCACCCCCTCAACATACCAGTTAAAAGTCCACTTATCATCTAACCATGATGTCCAGTCATCTTAGGAAAAAATGTAGTTGTAGAATCATTGAATTACATGGATTGGAAGGGACCTTAAACCTCATCTAGGTCAAATCACTCCGCCACAGGCAGGAATACCACCCACTAGACAAAGTTGCTTAAAGCCCCATCTAACCTGGTAATGTACACTTATGGGGATGAAACATCCACAACTTCTCTGAGCAACCTATTTCAGTGCCTCACTACCCTCCAAATAATTTCTTGCTAACTTCTAGTCTAAACCTGCCCACTGTGGATTTAAAGTCATTACCCCTTGTCCTATAACTATCTACCCATGTAAAAAGTCACTCTTCTGCTTGTTTCATAAGCCCCCTTTCAGTACTGGAACGCCACAACAATGTCTCCTCAAAGCCTTTTCTTCTTCATGCTGAACAACCCCAACTCTCTCAGCCTGTCTTCACTGCAGAGATGCTCCAGCCTTCTTATCATCTTCCTGTCCCTCCTCTGGACCTACTCTAACACATCCATGTCTTTCTTGTGTAGAGGGTTCCAAACCTTGACACAGTACTCCAAGTGGGGTCTCACAAAGGCAAAGTGGAGGGGGAGAATTACCTCTCCTGACCTGCTGACCACACCTGCTGATGCAGCCTAGGATGTGACTGGCCCTCGGGCTCATGTCCAGCTTTTCATCCATTAGAACCCCTAAGTCCTTCTGCACAGGGCTGCTCTCAATGAGCTCATCTCCCAGTCTGTACTCAAGTCTGGGATTGCCCTGGTCCAGGTGCTGCACCTTGCACTTGAACTTGTTGAACCTCATTAGATCCTTCTGGGCCCACTTCAGTTTTGTCCGTTGGGCCCCATAGACTTGTGGCTATTCAGTTGATGTCATCAAGTCGTCTCAAACCTGCTCTTCACTTACAGTGGGAGGGACTTCTCCCCCCTCAACAGCCTCCTAGAGGTTTAGGGACTTGAGAGATGTGGGAAACCAGACTGCCAGTGAAGGCTGAGGTAAAGAATTCATTGAGTACCTCAGCCTTCTTCATATCTGCTGTCACCAGTTCTACCTCCTCATTTACAGGGGGCCGAGGTTGGTACACTCTCCTTAGCACAATGTGGAACATGGATAACTGCTAGGCTAACCCCATTCTTGAATCAGAGTCTGCTTAATACAGAGGGAGGGACCTGTAGTTTCTGCTAAGCAAACTGCAGAGGAATTGATTGTAAAAAGATCAAAATCAGGTACATGAAGTAGGGCAGATTTCACCTTGATATCATTCACATTGGGAAGAAATGGCATAAGATAAGAGAAATAACAGCAAAATAGTTTTCTACAAGCAACTATTCCCAGGTTATAAAGCTCACCTTGTTCAATTTGGCACAATTTAATTACATTAGTAAGGAATTTCTGGTAAGTCACTGTATAATTAGGCAAATTTGAGTAGTTAAGTCACCAATTACCAGCACAACTGCATTCATAAGTTGCAGCTTAATTGTTTGATTGAGTGCCATTGCTCTATATTTGTGAAACTATCACATTTCAGGTAATTGTAATGTACCAGCATGACAGGAAGCTAATAACTCATAAAAGCACATTCCTTGTTTTCTGCAATATCGTGATGAGTTTTGAGACTGGAAATAGCTGATCAGCATTTCTTGATTTGTGCTCCTGTATTACCACTCCATGCAATGCCACTAAAAGTAACTCACTTTGCTGAGGATAAGCCCAAGAAACTCAGACAGAAGAAACTTCCATTCTTCATCTCCATTTCATCTGTTTCAGTAGCTCAGAGCATCTCTTCCTGGAGTTCCATACATCTCCTTATCCCCATGACAGCTTGGGGCAGAAAAAACACCCTCACTAGCACCCTCACTGGGTCCAGTGACTCCAGGCCAGTCCATAACTATGTGCTGGACTATACCACTGCAGAGCAAATCTTGTCCTAGAAGCTGTCAGAGCATGAAAGCCAAGGTTGTGAGACAGTCCATCATCAGCTCTGGAGTCAGCAAAGCCTACTTCCTTGGACAGCTGTGCCAGAGGTACTGGTAGCAAACCCACCTCCTGTGCAAAACCACATTGTATTGTTTCCCAATCATTTAAATGTTTAAATGTCTGGCCTCTCGGATGAAGAGCTGTGTTTTTGTAGGATCCCTAATATAAGGAAGAGGGTAAACTCTTATTCCTCATGAGCAAATGATGGGATAGGTTTCTGAGGAGGGCACTTATGCTCTTGTGGAATAGGGGAAATTTTTCTCAAAGTCCCTGAGCAAGTTCCAGGTCTTGAGAACAGCAGAGGATATTGGAACCTTTTTGTGCTTTGAAAGTGTAAAGGCTGGCAGGAAGGACACTTGAATTTACAGCTGCTGTTACAGATGACCCAACAACAATTCTCATCTGAGGACACCAAGCCTAAACATATATGTGAAGGTAAGAAATTGCTTCTACAGAAGGAAAAATTGAGCTTCAGAGGCATAACTTGTTTAGGACCAGTTAAAGGTTGAGGGCAGGGCCAGGGCCAAGCCCAAGCCTTCAGTTGCAAGTCACAGTCCCATCATTTTTTTACAACATTGCTCCATCAAAATAAAATAAGTAGTGATTTCTGTTCAGTTCAAAAATGTTTCATGGGAACAATTCCTTCCCCTTGCCAACAGAACTATTCAGATGTAAGCCTGCTTTGAACAAAAGTCAAAACATCATAATAATGTGAATTGCTTTAGGTCAGTTGTTTTTCTCCTTTTCTCTGCTTTACCTCTTGACAGAAGTCCCCTTGACCTCTTTCAAACTCTGATTTCAAATAGAAATTCTAGCAGTGCCCCATAGAGGCCATTTTGATTTGAAGATTGCAGGAGACAGAGAGGATAAAGTTAATAAAATTGGCAGACTGCAAATATCCACTTGGTGTTATTTAATGTTTTTTTCTGTTCAAAAGGGTCACAAGGATCATCTTCCAGTTCTCTTATGGGGAAAATCAAGCACTAAGGAAAGGAACATTTTTGTCAAATTCACTTCACTGCTGAAGTGCTGAAAAATACAGAAAATTCTTACCACTGGCTAATAACTACATCATACTTTACTAAACCATGGTTAAAAATAAACAGATTAGTAAATACTCCTAATAAGAACTGAAACTTAAAGAAAAGTCTGACTCCTTTCCCTCTCCAAAAAGATAAGGAATAAGAAGGTGTCATCTGGCAACTAATTATCACACAGCTGCTTCTTCATTACCCACCTCGTGGGATGGGGGAAAGGATCAAAAAGGCAAAATTGAGATAATTCATGGATTGAAAGATAGTTTTATAGGTAAAGCAAAAACTGTATATGCAAACAACATAAAAAAATTCCTTCAGTATTTCCCAAATGCTCAGCCATCCCTGGGAGATCATTGCTCCATCACATGTAATAGATACTTGGAAAGACAAATGCTGAATGTCCCCCCTTTCTTCTTCTTGTCCAGCTTTATATACTGAGCATGATGTCATACAGTATGGAATATCCCTTTGGTCCATTGGGGAAAGCTGTTCCAACTGTGTCCTCTCCCAGCTTCTCAAGCACCCCTTGACTCCTCACTGATGGGGCATTGTGACAAACAGAAAACATCTTGACTCTGTGTAAGCACTCTACTGCAATAACAGAAACATCTCTACCCTATCAATACTGTTTTCAACACAAATCTCAAACACAGCCCCTCACAAGTTAACTGAAGAAAGTTAACTGCTTACTCTAAAGGTAGCATTTCTACTTACAAAAAAATAAGAAGAAAAAAACTTCTACTCCATATCCACTTTTTCATTTGGGGGCTTCCATTTTTTAAATATCTTCAACCATATAATGAGTTTCTTCACGACAAATTGTGATTGCATCTGTCAATCCAAGGGCAAGTCAAAGTCTAAAGGTGTTTCATCCTCAAGAGACTTCATTTGTAAGTAATCTGATTGAATTTTAAGTTAGGAAAAATTACAATACACATATATGCCTTGTGCATTTCTGACCCCTCCTAAAATTTCTGGTCTTTATATGTCTGCTACTTATCCAAAATCACACATTGTCTTTATGTCAAAAAGCATTTTCATTAAAAATCTGGAACCTTTATTATAGACATACCACCTTTGTGCCTGCAGGCTGAAATTAAAAGTGGCTGAAAAATATGTCTGGAGATTTTACAAGCAATCAGAGGTTGGTAGGAGGTGTAAATTAGAAAGATTAGTGACACAGACCACTATAAATACTTGTACTAACCAATTACAAGCATACAAGGTACAATCTTTTTTCTGTGCTTCTTTCTGCAGAACAGTATCAGTGACCTGGCAAAAATTTATGCTCTAGGGAAAGGTGGATTGGAAAGATAATTGGAGAGAGAGAGAAAAATATTAACAGCATACAAAATCCTCTGCTGTTAGGATACTGATACAAATTAGGTCCCTGATCAGCTGCCACTAAAAGATATTGTCAGGCTAGTAACATTGTAGTCTCCAGTTTAGTTCCTAGAGGTCATTAACACATCTGCTTTGGAAATTTGAAGAAACAGGATGAAAAATGGAACTGGAAATCAGGGACTGCCTGAGTACTCCAAACAGATTCAAACCATACAGACTCTAAAGAAATACTTTGAGAGTGAGTTGTGTAGCACTTTAAGTCTACCACCAGACCCATTTGACATCCATCATTGCCACTTTAAGATGAGAACTGGATATTTGTGTTTGTCTGATGAAGTACTGTGCAACTTCGAGAACCAAAAAATCACCTTCACGTGAAGACTGTGCTTTGCTATGCAGCAGCATCTAAAATGGACTCTCTTCTTCAAGGGCATTTATAGTCTCATTTTTCATTGCCATCAGTACACATCTTTCAGACTTCATCCAAGGATGGAGCTTTGGTTGTAACATTCATCTAGCTGGGTAATAATAGACATGGCACCAGACATCTGATGTTCTTTGAGTAGCAGATGGGCATTTGTTCTGAATTGAAAATTCCGATAATTTTCAGCAATACTTAAATTATGAGAATCCTGTAACAATTAAGTGTTTACTGAACCAGGAAAGATAACTATGTCACAGTTTTCACACACTTTTAATAAAACTTGGGAATTGGACAAAGTCTAAGAAAGGTAGCAAGGAATATTGAAACTCTGGACCAGCTCTCAACTACAGAATGACTGACTAAATAGACTAAATTTTTACACCCTAGACAAGAGACAACTGAAGGCAGATCAGCGGGTGAATACAAAACTGTGAATAACATGCAGAAGGTGGAGAGGGATTGACTATTCACTCTTTTCCATTACAAGCATCAAGAGTATCAAAGGAAGAGAGCAAAAGCACAGATTAAAGGAGGTGGTTCTTCAGGAAGCAGGTAGTCGAACCTGTTCAGCACCCTTCCAAAGCACCTAGTGTCTGAAAAACTTTGTTATTAGTTCAAGAGGAGACTGGATGAAAGACTTGGAAGAAAGAACCATGAAGGCATTTCTAAACAGACAGGTAAGCTATGTCAGAAAAAACCCTACTCTGCATGTGATCCAAGAGCAGGGAAGTATCATATATGCTTTGCTGGAGACAGAAAATGGGATTGGATTGAATCTGTGAGCAGAATTAGTACAGCTGTGCTTATCAATGCTTTCCATGTTTCCCTTCTCTGTATGTATTTCTTTCCATACAGTTTCAGAGAGTTCAAAGAGCACCTCCCTCAAAAAAGCTATAGGCAGTAATCTTTCCCAGGTTTCAAATTAAGCTGTTTTGCCACAATGTTCTTGCTTACTCCTCTCAGAAAGAGTGCCACAGCAAGGAGAGTCCTCTGCCCTAAAACCACTTGAACACATGTTAACTCCCTAATTCCCTGTATAGAATAAATACATTATTTTTATTTATGATGTTGATCCCCTAAGCACTTTGTTCTTGGGGATGGTTCCCTTTCCCCTGAGGCAGAGAGGAAAAAGGACCCTATTTTAGGAGATGTAAGGCAATAAAATATTTTTTCTCACCAGAGGATGGGATGAATAAAAGTTACATAATATCAATCAGTTATTACTATTACTGTTATTAAATGAGCTCAGATTTTACCTCAGGCATTTTCAGAGACTCACTTCTGTCACATTTTGCAAAGCTAACAAAACACACTCAGTAGAACTCTACAGTAGTATGGCTTTTCCAGATCTAGAAGTTTGAGTTAGTTTAAGCTTGAGTTAGGAGAATCTGTTGTTGATGTAAAAGTGAGGGAAGATAGAGTAGATGGATGCCATTAGCTCCTAAATTTCAACATTTTTGCAGAACATGCCCATCTCCCAGTGCCTAATGAGATATGCAATACTTAATCCGAGTTCTAAACACAGTGTCGAGAAGACAACGAGACATGTAAGAACAAATATTGTGATGGAAGATTGTCCTGTCAATCATAAATATCTTCACATATCTTTTGATCATGACCTTCTGCTAATATATCCAGTTTTGATCTGCTGTAAAGGCTAATTAACCTCTACATGTTATGAAGAATAAAAGGAGTTTAAAATAGTACCTGTGCCAGTACTGTTGGATACAGGCCCCTTGCTCAAAACTAAGTGACTAATGTCAAAGTAGAAGAAAACAGGAAAAGAAACATGAACAAAAAGATCATCTAGGCCACCACTTGGGTAGAAAAAAGGTCACACCAGAGGATATAAGAAATCTTGTTGGGACGATCCACACAAGCCAAAAAAGAAATTTCTACAGGAAATGCAGAACTCTCATACACCTTAGTAAACCACACAGAGAACTCTGCTAGTCCAAACACTGATGGAGACAGGAAGACAGAGCTGTCCAGAGAGCCTTGATTGCACTGGGATACTCGTTCAGTGGGAGAATGGGCATGATGTCATACAGAGCTTGACAAGACTTTTCTTATCCTTGAAGCCTGCCCCAGCTTCTATAGTAAAATCCATTGCTACCCTTGCCCTTGTTCTCCCCAACAGTGTGCATAAGGTTGTTTCATGAAGCCATACAATAATTAAAAATCGCCATCATATCTGAGCTTTGCAGGCAGCTAAATTCTAACCTATGTGTTGGACAGAAAATGCCCTCTCTCCCAAAATGTAATAGGGGCTGCAAAGGTTAATGGTAATGGGAGCTAATAAATATGTGCTCTCTTGTTCATCATCTGATGGATTTCAGATGGAATAGGGGGATCTTGGTTTTCCTGGGAAGTTTGGATGATCTGTGAAATCACTTGTGGAAACAGAAAGCATATGTGGAACACAGGATGAGGTTTTCATTAAGACAGATGTGATTAAACTGCTGTATGACACAAACTTCTGCTGACATAAAAGTTGATGGTGTTAAGCTCTACTGACAAATGTGTGGAATCTTTTAATGTGTTGCTTCTTAATTTTCTTTGTTATTTCTCTATTTACCACTCACAGTTTCAGAATTCATTCTGGGCAAAAAAATAGCAGCCATGATAACTCCTGATTTTATCAAGATGTGCATCCTTGACTACTTACCCTGAGCTCCTGGATCAATGTGATTAGTTGAATATCTTTTGTTTTATCAGCAGAGTTTGTTTTGTATTCTGGTGACAGGATTAAAAACCAGCAAACCTACTACCACCAAAAAAAGCCCCACTCCACTCTGAAAACCTGAATAGAGAAACAACAGAGTTCCTGGGCACTACTATCCAAAAAGCTGACAGGAAACATGGGAGTCATTTTCTGTAAAATGTACCAGAAATTTACGTATTCTTACATATTGAAGTACTTAATCTATTGTTTCCTGAAAATTTCACGTGAATAAAGTTCCATTTAAGTTTTTTAGAAGAGCAGTTACAGAGATTTTTTTTTTCTGAAATCTACACACAGTATTGGCAATGAGGATTGCTTTCTGTGAAAAAAAATTTAGAATAAGACCCATGTGCCACCAGTTGTCGTGGTGCCAAGATTTGACAACTACAGCTGATACAGCATAGTATCACTTTCAAGCCAAAGTTTTTGTAGAGATGGAATAGTCTTCAATCAAGAAACCTGATGAATTGATTCCATTGTGATACATGGACAGAGAGTGAAAGCAGCACACTAGCCATTACTGAAATGAGATTGTGGAGTTAGAAGAGAGGAGGTGGAAGGGAAGAGCAATAAAATCAGGGAAGTTAAAAAAAGGAAGGGGTGTGTGGAAAAAGAGAAGGACAGATAGTGTTCATTCAAAAACATACAAGAAAAGATCAGGGAGGAAAAAAATAAAAACAAACAAAGAGAAAAAAAGGGAATGAGGATAAGGTAAACAGAAAAACAGAAGAGGAATTTACATACAGATTATTTATAATTTACAATCCCTCAGAGTTGACTGAATTATCAGTTATTTACAATGGGATATCAAGGTGTGGGAAAGATATTTTCTATTACTTCATGTAAAGCTGAATGCATCTGCAAAAGGGAAGGAAGGGAAGCTACATTGGAAAATATCTGGACAAAATCATTGTCCAAACCCGAAGACTTCTATTTCTCACAGTTTGGAGCTTTCTAGTTTTGTTTTGAGGAAGGCAGAGGATCTGGGAGGTTTTGGGGTTTTTTTTTTTTGCCTGTGAGGGAGTAGGAGACATGGAAGTATTTTTTAAAGTAGGAGCATACAAGTTAGATAATCACAGCTATTTCATAAACAAGTTTGGTCTTTTTCAGAGAAAAAAGGTAAAGATACATTAATTATCTCGAATTACAAGCATACAAAACAAATCCAAGGCAAATTCATGAGTATGTGTTCAGTGGGGCTCTAAATTAGTGTTGTACCCATCCAGGTGTTTCCATCTTTCAAACAACACAACACAGCTCTGGCATCTAAAGTGGTAATGTACACAGTGAAATTAAATTACCCATTGATAAATGTGGATTCAGTTACTCATTTGATGAAGCACTATCAGAATTGTCAACTGGGAAATAAAGTATGTGTTACTTTGTGTCCTCTCTACGGCAAGTCAGTATTGGCTCATGAAGTACCACTGGCAAGTACAGCTGCTGGGTCTCACCCTGTGTTTCAGGCCAGTGGCCACAGAAATGTACTGAAGTTCACTGCAAGTGAGGGTATGCTTCCCAAGTGAGGGTATGCTTCCGTGGGAAATTTGTAGATTCAGGAGAAATCAATGTCCATTCAGCCAAGATGGGATACACTGAGGGGTAGTGATCAATAACATTCTCATCAGAAAGCCAAACTCCATGATTTCCAGTGGGTCATCTGGAGTGCAGAAGAATTTGTGAAGCACATGGACTTGACTCCCAAAAGAGCATGAAAGGTAATAAAAAGAGTCACAAGGGGTTGAAAATTTTATTGCAGTCTAAGCTGAGAGAGTCTCCCTGCATAAATTAGAATAAAGGTCAGACTCTCTTCACCAAACTTTTGAAACATGTGCAAATCAACTAGACAGCATTTATCTCTGTTATAATTCCTATTCTGGTAATAAAAGTAATAAGGCTGGGGGAAAAAAAAAAAAAAAGCCTAAACCCAAACAAAAAAAAACCCAAAACAAAAAGAAAGAACTTCCAAAAAGAAAATTTGAGAAAGGCTTGCCCAGGAAATATCTCACCATGGAAAAAAATGGTTCAATAAATTAACACACATGCTTTGTATTAAATCATATATTTATTCCATATTCATCAGAGAATTTAAATCTGTACCACACAGTGATTCAGTAGAACCAAGTAGAATCAACGCAAGATTAAACATAGGTTCAAATACTTTGCTGAATCAGGGCACAATTTAGGTATCAAGGAAATGTAGTTCTTCTCTCACTCAGTAAATCTGATAGTGGTTTGCAGGTTATATCCCTTCCATACCTCTCAATTATCATCTGTGGGAGTACCATAGTGCAACTCTGACATACAGAGAACTAATGAATACTTCATGAGACTCTCAGTTATTATTTAATCACAGCTACTTTATGAGTTGATGGAATTTGTGTTGCTATGAAAGGAAAAATAGCACAACACTTTCTGAAATGTAACAGTGAAAACAAAGCTAAAAATTAACTAAGTATTCAAAATACAAAAAGTAAAGAAGAAAAATATAAAGTAATGGTTGAAAACTGAACAGACACAAAAGATTTTATCAGAAAGACCTTTGTAAAAGCATAGACAAAGTGCTCATTTCTATGGTATGACACTATGATTCATACTTAGGTAGAGGATCAACTTTTTCAGTGAATGTCCCATGAAAACTGCTGGTTAATCTGAGAGTCAGAGCTAAAATGATTTGCAAGTAGAATGCATAAGAAAAAACATTTTAAAACCTGGCCTAAACTGCTATTTGTTTTTCTAAACTTGTTTTTCCCCCAAGAATATGAGCAGCAGATTGGAAAATATTAGTAGTTAAAAATGAAATCTTTTCTTTGCCTACTAAACTCCTTCCAAGTTAACAGCCCAATCAAGATTATTAACTCTAAGGTTAACAAATCTAATAATTCAGTTATTTAAATTAGTTGGATCTGAGATTTCTTCTTCCAAACCATTGTTATTATGACCATTGATATGTAGAACTAGTCAATACTTCAGATTTCATAACATCCATGTGCCAACTCCCAATTCACTGCGCTCATTCACTGCATTATTTATACTGTTGTAATAAGGCCTGATCTAAAGCCCTTTGAAGTAAATGAAAAGACTCCCACTGACTTCAAAGGACTTTCTATTAGGCCCAGAGTATTTTCTTTACAAGGTTCTTGTACTTGATAATATCTGATATGGTAAAATTTGTGGCCCCTCTTTCTCCCTCACCCCCACCCTGGGTGATATTTGTTGTATTTTTGGGTTACTTAATTATCTGGATTTTTTTGTTTTATACAAAGGTAATTTTTAATGAAGAATAATGTTTTAAAAACAAAAGTTCGAAAAATCTCATTTTGAGAGTGTCAAATTCAAATATTTTGGAAATAAAAAATTCATTTTGAAAAGAGTGAGACATTTTAGGTATTCAATAAAATATTTACTCAACATTTTAGCCTCTTTTTTTCTGTAGGTGTTACTTGGATTTGTGAATAGGTTTATCTTCCCCAAAATGTATTTCTATTAATGAGTTTTTAATGGATGCCAAATAAAATGCTTAGCCATAAAAATCTAACTGCTGATAATTTCAGTGGAAATCAAACTCTTGCAATTCACAGAAACACTTGCCCCTATTAATCTTACTGTTGTGACAAAGATTTTTAAACAAGGCCTGCTCAAACTCCTCTGTATCTTGATTGAGTTTTATAATTTTTATATTTCACAGTAGTGAGTCTACCTTTGTTTGAGGATGTTTGGGGATGTATTGCTCCCTGTATTTTCTTTCTCTTCTTCTAAATTTAAGTAAAAAATTCGCATACAGCATATGATGAAGTATTTAGCAGGTTGTAGCATGGGTTGGTAATCTTCCACCTTATCTCTCTTTTATCTTATGTGTAGTAAGATGTGGGTGATAGCAAGAACAAGCAATATTTTACTTCCCTTTTTTATGCAGTTAGACCCTCCAAAATAATTTGGAAGAGGTTGTTTACTGAGCAGTATACATGCAATCTCCATAACATTTCCATTATTTTTCATTCATTATAGGACATCAGTTTTCATTAGCATTTTTCAGGCCAGCAGCTTCTGGGGGATGTATTTTCTCTCTTACATAAAAAATCCTGAGCAAATGCAGATCAGTTCTTTTAAGATCAGCAAAAAGTAACAATGTGATGTATAATGAAACTATATGGTTTGTTTGTTTTTACTTCCAATAGATAAATGCCTGAATGCCTTGGTGTTTAGATTAATGTGCTACAATTTAAAGGGTGTGAACCAAAGTGTACTGAAATCAATAGAAATCTATCAGTTGATCAAAATGGACTTTTGGTCTGAATTTAACACATCCAACAAACTAATTTCACTTACTGTCAATCTGATATTATAGATTAATTTCTCTAATGGGGAAACTGTGAGCTAACAATTTCAGGTTTTAGTTGTTAAAAGATTTATGTATAATTTATAATGAAACCATGAGTACAAGGCATTTATAACAGAAAGACCAGTAGGAATGTAAGTCATGAAAGAGACGTAAGTACTTCCTAGACCTAGAAAAATAGTTTGGATGTGTGCCCCTCTTTCAAAGGTAGTTTTCTTTGATAGTAGGCACTGTCACACAGATCAAATGGCACAATGACCTCAGTTTACCTCCTCTCCCACAGTAAAGGCAATGTCAGATAAAAGGCACCTTTTACAGCACTTGCAAAATACTGCTGAGTCCAGTCGATTCCTTAAATAGAGCAAAGCAGAGGAGTGGAAAATGTGGTTATTCAAGGACTCAACAACCCCACATGCTGCAGTTCCATCCTGGAATTAACTAATGCCCTCCTTTCTCATGTGCTTAGAACCTCACAAGTGTGCTGGCTTCCAGCCAGCACAGCGACCCCTCAACCTGATCACGGACAACCAGAAAACCCCATTTTCAAACTGTTCCTGTAGCACCAGTTGAAGCTGACAGTCTGCTGGAAACTGCCTCTGATAAACAGACATGCCATTCTGATCATCTGGCTGGATTGACACTAACTGATTCAACTACTTTGGATTTGAAGATGACAAAAATTTCAGTTCTTTCATGTATTGATGTTGTTCTCTGTCCTAAAGGCTGTCAGCTGGAGGGAAGTTATCACAAGCAGCCAACCTGGAATTGCATTTGAGACTGTGGAGGCTGATATTTGTTCCCGCTGAGCACCAGGACAGTGCACACTGATTCATGGAAGAGAGAAATGTCATTACTCACAAAGAGCTTCCTCCAGCTGCATATGCCATTTATCACTTTCAATCACTATTACTCATAAAAAGAGGACAAGCTCAGGGCATGGCCACCATGTTCACTCTTTTAACAATTTCTAATTTACCAAACTCAAGATATTTTTGTTCCTGCTTTTCAATGGCCTTGTGATGAAACAGACAACTAAAATCACTCATTTCACGTTATATTTTCCAGGATCTCAAACGACTGTATCGTAGTCACAACAACAGACCTTCAAAAGTAACTTGTGAGTACAAAGCATTGGAAAATTCACCAGAATAAATATATTTACCTACTATACCTGGCCACAAAAATCTAATAAATACAAAAATACATACAGAAAAGGCAGGGAGAATTAAGATACCCCTAACACCTGCATTTGAAAAAAACAGTGCCCAAAACATTTCACAGAATCAAAGGATAACTGAAGTGGAAAGGGACCTCTGGAGGTCATGCAGTCAACATTCCATACACAAAGCAGGGTCAGCTAAAGCACTTTGCCCAAGGCTCCATTCACTACCTTTTTTAAGATCTGCAAAGGTGGAGACACCCCTATCTACACAGCTTGTCCCTGTGATCAATCAGCCTTAAGGTAAATAGTTCTTTTCTTTACAAAGAACTTTCTATAATTCAATTTGTTCCCATTGCCTGCCATCCTGTCACTGGATACCTCTAAGAAGAGTCTTGCTCCATCTTCCTTAACCTTCCCTATCAGGTATTTATACACATTATTTTTGTACTGCAGCCCTATCCTCAGACTACAGTACCTGAAGTTCTAATGAGCAAGACTACATCTTTCATTTACAGCTTTGAGGATCATGTCGTGCAGTTCATTCCAACTCCATGTTCTTTACTTTCCTTTTCTGCAATTTGAGAATGAACTGCTTTGGAATCTTTGGCTGAAAAGTGCTGAGCAACAGTATGGTATTTGCCCCATGTCTGCCTTGTCTGAATAACATCTGGGATGTTTTCCCAAGACCAGCTGTCATAGAAGTTCCAGGAAACCAAAGAATGTCAAAACATCAAGTCCTTGAGAGGAGGCCTCAGAGGTGGGCAGATTAATCCTCTTCCAGACTACATGAAAAATTGCACAAAGAAGTCCACAAAAGTAAGGTTGAAGAACTCCCTGGTATCTCTGGAACCATCTCTCCCAATACAAGTATGTCTACTATCAACTTAAAAGCCTCCAATTCCTCTTCCCTCCTATATCCTGTAGCTTATTGCTTATGTCAGTATTCCTGGAAATAAAGGTTTTATTAATATTCAAGTGAAATTTTTGTTACTGTGATTGCAGCCTGCAAATAATTCTCCCATATGAGGAAAGCACAGTCTAGTCTCTCACTCTTTTACATATTTTATATATGTAATATATGTATTTACATATTTATCATTACTCATTTTTCTACAGAATTTAGACTTTATCACCTCAGTTCTTCTCCTGGGATGTTTTGGAATATCACCTGTCATCCTCTATCACAGCCTGTCCTGTAAAACTAAACTGGGACCTTGCTGCTACCAAGAAGAATGGAAGTTTTAATGAGAATGCTTTCCATATGACAGCCCTTCCTGGAAATATCATATGTGTCCTGCTAATAGGAGAACAGAGACAGAGAGCCTTCAAACAGGATGAATAATCACCTGCTACTCTGGCTCATGAAGGAGCTATGATAACGGCACCCATATTTTCACACATCTACATCATGAGGAGGATGACATTCTCCTGAAAACACATGGAAGTTTGAGTAGAAGTTGCTTCTAAAGCATCATGAATCACTTCTTTTCAAGATGAGTAATCTCTCATCCCTCAGCATGTTATAATGAGACACATCTCAGTCAGCGCAGAAATACAGGTTACCCATCACAGACAGCTTCATCCTTCCTGAAGGAAGAAATGTACTCATTATAAGGCCAGTGCATCACTCCCTAGGTAGACTAGGCAGATCAGAGTGCCCAGCAACACAAACTATGTCATAGAGACTTTAGGGTTCCAGTTATGTGCAAAAAATCATTATGGGTACCACTGGTTAAAATAGATCAGAAAAGGAGTGAGCACTGACTTGTTTGATTGGTTATTTTGATGCCAAGTTGCAATGAAGCTTCACGCCCCCCTGCAAGAAGGGCCCTTCAGAAGAAGAGCGAGAAGTTTCACTGCAACTTGGCATCATCAACATGAAGATGAGACCCCACAAAACCAACCTTGTCCATGGGTGGGTACTTACATACATGGAGAATATAGTGATGTTTTTGTGCTGATGCAGTTTTATATGGTAATGCTTTTACTTCATCATCCACCAGGCACCGGAATACAAGCTGAGAGATAAACAAAAACAGAGTTAAGGAAGCAACAGTGAGCTGGACCTGGCTCTGCCAAATTGTAACACACCAAAAAGTGATATCTAGTCCTTGAACTTGATAATTTCCTTGAAAACAGAGAACTCCATAAACACAGGCTTTTTTAGTACTTCTTTTATTATTATTCTTTATCCTCAAAGCTCTCTAACTTGATGGTGTTTTCTAGCCCGGTTTTAAATTGATGGAGAAACAGTAGCTTTAACACAAGTGATCCTCTCAGTTGGCATGAAAGGGACCTTTAATCAAATTGTAAACCACATCTGTATGCCTCATTAGTCTCTGTCTTTGAGGCATAGGTAGCAGAGAAAATACTTGTTATCTCCAACACCCCCATAGGTCCTTTAATGAGAAGACTGCAGCTGAGAGAAACAGGTACAATGTCATGGGTGCAAATGGCTTTATCCAAAGTCCAGTGGAGGCTATACAGATTTTGTACATCAAAACCATGCAGGGAACCTTTGGTATTTTTCTCAGAGGAGTGTGTGTTTTTTTCAATCCTGGGTATCTATAGGTACCAATCTCTCAGTGTAACAAAATACATAAAAAACCCCAAATTTCCTTGGTAACTCCTAAAATGCTATGTTTGGCATTTTCATTACAAGCCTTTTAAAAGGGTTAAATTCAAGCCTTTGGTGTGCAATTTGAGGAGTACTATGACTACCACTGTAAGTTTGATGACAGATGTATCCTGAGACATAATACTTGTTTCATGCACACGTAGTAAGCCTGGTTCATGGGATCCACATTACATATGAACAACTGAACATAGGCCCTCTGTCTGCACAGGTCCCTTCCTCCTCCCAGCATCAGAGCCAAAATGCAGTAATACCCTCTCCATCCTACGTATAATAAATCCATAACCCTTCCAAAAGTATTGTTCCCAATAAGAAAATAAGGAAGATATTAGATTTCTGTATAGACTGACTATTACAATTTACCCAGTTAGCTAATACAGTATTATAGAACAGCAGTGATGTATCATTGATTATGTAACATCAAAGACCATATCCCTAACCCTGCCCAAATATTAAACAAGTTAGTGTTGTTTAGAGGAATCTTCTGTGTCCCACTTCATCTTTCTCATCTCAGTCCACAACCTTGCCTCTTCAGGTCCTTTTCAATGCCATCATGATTATGTCTTCATATCATCACGCACTGCAGTTTTTACTGTATAACCTTGCAAGACACACAGAAAACTTGTCTCTCAGGAATACAGTTAAGGAAGGGATGTTCTGCATTTGCATGTAATGAGCAGAAAAAGACCTTGCAGAGAGTGTCAGAATGAAGTACTGCTTGTCCAAGCAATATAGTTTTTCTCTTTCACTCTGGCTGTGATGATGAGAGGTTGATTCCATCATCTCATAGGAGAATATCAGTTTTGAGACCACCTGAGGGAATTGAAGTCCATGAGATCCTGGGTGCCAGGGTCCTGAAGGAATTGAATTTTGTAGTTCCCAAGACATCTCTCTCATATTTTAAAAGCCACAGCACTCAGGCAAATACCCTGGTAATTGGAGAAATTGGAAACCTCACACTTATTTTAAAAAAGGGTAAAAAAGAACTATCAACCAGTCAGCGTCACGTCTGTGCTTGGTAAGATCATGGAACAGATCCTCCTGGAAGATGAGTTGAAATATTTGGAAGACAGAAAAGTGATTAGAAACAGTCAACAGGGCTTCACAAAGGGCAAATTGTGCCTGAGAGTGGAGTGGCTGTATCAGTGGGCAAGGGAAGAGCTATCGATGTCATCTACCTGAACTTCTGTAAGGCCTTTGAAATGGTGTTACATGACAATCTTAACTCTAAATTAGAAAGATATGGTTCGATGGATACACTGTTAGATGTATAAGGACTTGGCTGGATGGTTGCCTCCAAAGAGTTATGTTTGTTCAATGTACAAGTGGAAATCAGTAACAAGTAGTGTTTCTTTAAGGGTCTGTACTGGGATAAGTACCATCCCCTGCTGGTTTGTGAATGCAAGAAGCTGTGTGGTGCACTTGATTCGATAGAGAGAAGAGCCATTGAAAGGGGCATTGACAGGCCCATGTGAACCTCATGAAGTTCAACGAGGCCAAATGTAAGGTCAGGTTGTATGGGGTTATGAGCAAGCTGGTCTAGTGGAACGTGTCCCTGCTCATGGCAGGGGGATTGGAACTAGATGATCTTTGAATGTCACTTCCATCCCAAACCATTCTATGATTCCATATGCACAAGTTTGATCTAGCCCAAGTTTTAATTTACCTCCTTCGGGAAAACTCCTACCTTCTGCTTCACCCACGTGTATTCTAAAAAACAAGATTTTTAATGAGAAGAATGAAACTGACACATCTGTGTTTGCACTAACCACTCCTCCTCCACAGTTGAAATGGGGACAGTATTTAAATTACTTTTCTGCACCAATAATTTGGATTCCTGTAGCAGAAAATTAATTTGTCTCTTCTCTGCTGAAAAGAACTCAATGCGGATTCCTGTATTCCATCTGGACTAGTAACAGAGGAGAAAGAAGCAACAGCACATCTAGATGAAAAAATAGGATACAGAGCTCTTACAAAAGACAGTAATATTTTTATCAGATCCTGATGGCAAATATTTCCCTGTTGTGCTAAGCACAATACAAGCAAAACTTGGGAGATGAAATGTCAGAAAGTAGTGAGTAGAAATATGTTATAACGAACCCATTCAGAGCAGTGCTATTAAACACCAGAAGCAGTGTAGCTTTTCATCTGATCCTAGCAAGAATATCTCCTTTCTTCTCACTTTTCATATTCTTACATAAATATCTGCTGCTGATCAGCAGCACCCAGGATGAAAATGAAATTGCTGGGCTAGAGGGACCTTCTACTGTGAGCCACTCTCAAATGTTAGTTAGAGAGTATGTTTATACTTAGATGCGGAGCCATGGCCAACTCCTGTTAAAGAAAAAACAAAACCAAGAAATCACACCTCTACTGGCAAAACTTGCACCTGAGCCTTTTTACCTGAGCATTGAATTGCATTTTTGAAGCAGAACCTGTACTTGTAGATGTCTATCTTGTGATTACAGTCAGAACATAAACTTAAAGCACACTGCTTTGCATTTCTTATTCGAAGCCTGGATACAAAGCTACAGGTGCTGGTGCCAGTGGCATGTAATTTGCTCCTGCAGTGATATTGCCTGATTAACAATCTGCTAAAGCATCAAAAATTTTGTTACCTTCAGTTTAACCATGTCATGTTTTCAGCTGATCTGCATTTTTGGCCTATGAAGGAACTCGTGGCAAAAGCGCTAGTGGTTTAAAAAGCTAGTCAAACCCAACGATGATTGTAGCAGGAAATGAAAAATCCAAGTGAAAATATTTTCCTGTTCTCTGCTCTTTGAAAAATAACAACAATACCTTGAAAGGGAAACACTTCTTAAATCCTTTACTTATATATATATCATTATTTGGAAAGGGAAAATTACAGCAGAGTTATTGAGGTTTATGTAAAAATTAAAAAAGTTCAGTTACTTCTGATAGTATTCAAAAAGGAGGGCAGAATTCAAACTAGCACACAAGTAGAGGCCTTGTGGCAGGGAGGTGTAGCACAGCCACAGGGGACCTAAAGAGATCAAAAAAACTGTCCTGTCCAAACGAGTAGAAATATTAATGCCCACACCAGAGTGAAGTCAACCACTTTCTTTGGTAGTTTCAGCCATTCACACAGCCCTTGCTTTCCTGTAAATTTATATATATTATTGAACAGATTTGTTTCAAACCATCTGCTTAAGAGCAGCAGCTAATGGAAAATAGAAACGGCCTTGGGACAATTAATGGAAGGCATATGTGGCATGGAATGAGAAAGGATTGAGGAGCCAGATGGCTGGTGTCAACTCTGACTTACAGCTACAGAAACTTGCCTGACTTTCCCTGCAGAGAGAAGTGATTAACTATGGTAAAACTAGATTGTCAACTGTTCTCTCATAGCCTGTGTGTGTCCAAGAGGAGAGAGAAGACATGCACAGTTCTCCTTAGACTTAAAGCCTGCTGTGTACTTTCAGAGCATAGCAGAGTCAAGACTCATCTTCACAAGGTGGATAATCAGCATACTGAGCAGACCATACAGTTTCCAGAATAAAACCCAGCATCATCACAGTCTGGTCATATTTGCTCCATACTCTCCTTAAGATAAAGGCATTGAGTAGTGGTACAGAATTGGCTGTTCTTGGTCTGTACCAGCTCACAAGTCAGACTTTATGTTGGACCAGCTCCTTATGTGGACACCTATTGAAGCCTCTTGTTAGAATTTGGGTTGTGTTTGCCTTCAAGGGAAGATCCATTGATATTTTCAGTCTTTTTGGTAAAGCAAATCCAGAACTACAACAAAGAAGCCCATCACATAAAATACAATTTTTTCTTCAAGTTAGAATTTCATCTCGCTTTTCCTTTTTTTCATATCCAATTCCCAAATGTCCTTCCTCAGTTCAAAACCAAGGAAAACAGATCCATAACAGAAAGAGCTCAGACAACAGAATTCGTCTCCCAGCATGAGTGTAGAGGTACTACAAATCCAACTGTTGCTGCTACACAATCAAGGAGATCCTGTTTGCCCATATGTTTAAATATGAGTATTTATTCTTCCACCTGTAATATTCTACCTGAATCTTAAATACTATTTATCATTCTGCAGAGTCCATTTCTGAAAGGCAGAATGCAGCCTACAGATCAAATAAATCTTTTGGAAAAGAATTTTAACTGCATATGAAATTTAATACAAATACATAAGAATATATTTTTCATATATATATAAAATGAAATTAAGAATTCACTAAAAGAAATTCAGTTACCTGGCAAGTATAATCTAAGCTATTAATATGTCACAGAATGGATTGAAATAAAAGTTTAGGATTCCTATGAAAGGAGCTTGAATTTTACACATTTTTATTCATTGGTTTTAAAGTGATATCAGAATCAACTTGCCAACTTGTTAGTCTATGACAGAGTTTATTGTTGAATTTCAAATGTATCCATTTCTAAAATGAAAAATACATTCTTGAAATATACCATGGAGAGAGATATAAGGGACAAAACAAAAAGAAATTAGATTTTTTTATTTCCTGCAGAGAAGACCAGAAGTAAGGGTTTGTAGTTATTAGTTGCTGCATGGGCAAAATTAACATTTCTTCTGTCATTACTGCAAGAGAAGGGAGCACTGGGATAAAGGTAAAGGCAGCTTGATGGACCTTTACATTTTTCTATTCACGATAGTCTCTGAGGATTGAATATTGCCTTCACTTCCTGCTTCCCAAACAAATTTAGTGGCTTTGGACACTCCCATACTAAGGCTTTGATCCAAAACTGTCCCTCAACAGCTTTCATCAGGTTCTGGTTTGCAAGAGCGGCTTTAGAAACTCCAAAGAAGTTAATCTTTCTGTCATTTTCTATCTCTATCATCAAAGTGTATGTTGCTTGCCTCCATTTTACCCACCACCATCACACGCAGACATACAGGCACAACACAGACACATTCCTTTCTTTGACACCAGCCCTTTTAAAAGTGAGCAACTGAATCTGCTGTAGCTCAGGTTAGTCGCAAGCAGTACAGGAAATGTGACCGATTTGAAAAGAATCATAGTGTCATAGAATCATTTGTGTTGGAAAACACCTTTAAGATCATAAAGTCCAACCTAACACTGCCAAGTTCACCACTAAACCATCTCCCTAAGTACCACACCTACGCATCTTTTAAACATCTCCAGGAATGACAACTCAACCACTTTGCTGGGTAGCCTGTTCCAACCCTTGATAACCTTTTTGGCGAAGAAGTTGTTCCTAATATTCCACCTGAACCTCCCCTGGTGCAACTTGAGGTAATTTCCTATTGTCCTGTGTTGTCCAATGTTGTCATTTCCTATTGTCCAATGTTGTCCTATTGCTCATTACCTGGAACAAGAGACCAACCCCAACCAACCTCACTGCAACCTTCTTTCAGGTAGTCGTAGAGTGATAAAGTCTCCTCTGAACCTTTTTTCTTCCAGGCTAAACAATCCCAGTTCCCTTTTCTGCTCTTATGAGCTCACAAGACTATTCTCTAGATCCTTCACCAGGTTTGTTGCCCTTCTTTGGACACTTTATTTCTCTTTTTAAAACTTGGTATTGAAGTGTTGAAGCTCAGCCAAAGAAGTTCATTGCAAGGGTGGAAAAGTATGGAGGATGCACAAGGGAAGGAAGAAAGTTGACTTTGGTGGTACATGTTAAAGATTTCAAAATGGACAGGATCAAACAACACTATTTGATATGGTCAGTGCTATCTAAACCAGCAGTACTTGAAAATTCACTTTGACACAAGGAACTCAGTGTGCTGAAAAAGCTTTGTTCTTGAAAAGAAAACCCGTTAACTGTGTGTGCACAGATTTGTGCATACACACACATATTTGAGGCACCTTCGTCCAACACATTTCAAACAGACGTTGTCTGACCAGCCAGCATTCACTGTGTATATTTAAATACCTCTATTTGTGTGGGAGATTTTCTATTGTGGTTGTTACAGGACTTATCAATGGAAAGCATTAAAAACATTTCTTTATTCCAATTCCTAACATGCAGTCAAGTTTGCTTTTTCAGCAGACTTGCTACATTATATTTCTGAGCTCAGACAAAATTTTTATAAGAAAGAGACAACACTATCAGTGGATTTTTCTCTGAGCTAGGACTAGTTAATACTCAAGGTTGAATTATACCTGAGAAGCTGCTGTTAGCACAGAGCTAAATTTCATGGAGGAAAAGATTACCCTGTGTGTCTAAAAATATATTTGAAGCTCGTGAAAGATAAAAAGGGATATTTTTGAAGGGTTTTATTAGAAACAATTTATCAGTTTGTAGCCACTGAAATTAAAAATTTAGCAAATGCTTATTAACATACGAGGAAAATTCAGTAGAATATCCATTAACCACAAATAAAATATTAATAAAATGTTCGTAAACATCACAAAAGTGTAGAGCATTACCACTGTCCTCTGAGTCACACATACAGTATAGATAAAGATGTCCTCCTCTACAGCATGATTTTGTGGAACTGCTCAGATTTCAACTCTATAAACATTTTAAAGATCACCACTGTACTATTCTGTGGAGCAGATAATCTTTGAAAACACACAAACTCTTCCATAAAACATATATATATACATATATATATATATATACCAGTTTTGGAGGGTTTGAATCACTGTTCTTTGTGTTCATTTACTTTCTCTACTATTTTCTACTAGGCCAGAACTTATTTTTCGAGAAAACCTTCTTCTGTTCAGTTTGACCATCCAATTTAATTTGATTCAATTTTTTATTTTTGATATTTGTCTTTCAAGTTATGTGCAAGCAGATAAAAGTGAAGTTAAAAATCCCCTTCAAATTTGTAAGCTTAAACACTGTGCAAGAAAGATTGTATTTTTATATATATTATATACTGGATTATCAGTAATACTACTTTCTATCACAATCTCCATTTACTTCATGAGCATGAATATCTGTCTGGTAGGTAAGACTTCCAGATTTTATACCAAGGAACAAAACAGTTAAGTTTTCTCAGGTAAACTGAGTAGAAAAACCATAAAGTACCTAGAAATGTAGGAAATCCACATTAAGATTCCTGTAATGAATCAGGTAGAGGAGAAAGTTGACATTGTCCTTCACCCCAGATGAATACACCAGGCGCTATAATCACCGTGTCTCTTCTTGTCTAAATTATTATTAATTACTTATGAAATAGGGCACAGCTGCAACAGGGAGGGAAAAAAAAAAGTCATCCTAAAGCAGTCAGCAGTTCAGCACTTCAACACTTCCAGGCAGTTTTCAGGTGGGCCTGTCACTTCCTCCCTCACCTTACTCCACAGCCAGTCACATCCTCCCGAGGAACATGGCATGAAGAAAGTCCCCACAGAAATTTTTGGTTTGGTGTCATCTAATAAGGTCTCTCAGATCTCTGTTTCCCATCATCCATATGCTCAGGATTTGGAGAGACAAAAGTCCAGGTTACAGAAACATCCCAAACTGCTAATCTGCTTTTACTTACAAGACATTATCAATTTACAGCCACCATGCCTTGCCTCCACTAATATTTGTCAGCACAGTGGAGGACGAATCTAGTCACTCCTGCTTCCTCACTGCCGTGACAAGGAGGAGAAGGTTATACCTGACAATTTCCTTAGTCTCACAACTTGCATTTATGATATGTGCTCATGCAAAGCACTTAGTAAGTACTACTAAGGAAAAATTACATGTATTTAAACAAAAATGCCAGTCATGAGGAACCTGAGACAACACTGAATGGCAGTTCTATGAAATGATAAACCACAGATAATGTGTCTTCTGTTCCACGGCATAAGATGCAAAGACAGACTGGTCACATCAAGTCTTAAAGGGATGTACACATGTCTGTCAGTGCAAAGACTGTCTCTGCCTAGCCTAATCACTGGACTCTAAAGCACACTAAGAAAAGAAAATATGGGTCTAAACTCTGTGGAGGCAAAATCCCAAAAGTCTGCCAAGTAGGTAAGTGGATCCTTCTGCTGCTGAGGTTTTCCCCAGATTCATCTGAATTATGCTACACCTTTCCAGGTTTAGTGAAAAATATTGACTATAGATTGGACATTTGCAGCAGGAGTAAATTTCATATTATTATTGCAGTTGCGTTGCTATACTGAAAGGTAATTTACAGAATTCATGAGCTATAGCTGTCTGGATTTGGGGAAGCAAATATTTCTGTGAAGTGAAATTCCTATTTTACTCACTGTCCTCCTTTTATTTTTCTCCCATAAAACGTAAAGCTGAACTGTTTGAAGGATGCTGCTGTCCACCAGATAATGCAGCTGGAAGCCTACTTTCTCTTTGTGACAAAAATGTTGTGGAGAGGTTATTTTAAGCTTTCTGAATTTACTGAAAAATGGTGAGAATAATGCGGCAGGGGAAATAGTTTGCTAAAAACACCAAACTGTGTTCTGGTTTTATTTGGCCCTTTCCTTCTTTTCCAATAATTCTTGATAAATGTTGTGGGGGCTGAAAATTTAGAGCTCTTTCATCGAATGGCGTTGCTCAAACAAGAAAAGAGGAAGTGGTTTCAGGCTTGAAAGATTATTTTCTTTTTGATCCACAAGCTGGAATATAGCTGAAAGCAACGATTTGATTTTATCCTTTTAAAATTTTCATTGAATGCAGTTGTCATAATTCTGACTAGCTCTGCAAAGTACCCAGTTTCCATTCCTGCATATGGAGTACAGTGAAGGCATGCACTTGTCGCAGAAACATCTGTACCATCTGCTGCAGGACTCAAGATCTGCCAGCTGAGAGAGGGTATGAGGCTGGGAAAAAAACAAGTTTCCTAGACATCAAACAAGAAGGACCACAACTCCGAAGAAGACATATTTCCTATCTCGTTAGATTAGTGACTTAAACTGTTCCCTTTGGGAGACAACCTTTCATCAACATGAATTCCTTCTACGAACGATCCCTCTTTTGTCCTATCCACTATGTACACTTAATCATTAATTTTCAGTTCTGTGCTCTGATCAATTTCCCCTCCTTTTTTTGCTTTTTCTCCCACCTGCCCCCCTCCAGTTATCAAATACATCTTTTTAAAACTATCACTGAGGTAGGCACTTACTGAGTAGAAACTTCCTATTGCAGTGGAACAGAATAATGAGTGACCAAGAAGTTGTTTGTTTGAACATATATAGAAGTCTCTCCATATGTTGTGCATGTGGGTGATTCCTATAAGTATTAATGAGCATATTGTGAGTGCATTGAAAAGTGGTAAGGCCCCCATGGCCACTGAACTGCTAAGTCTGTCCACCACAAAAACAAGAATAATGCAAAAACCTGTTTAACCCTGTGTTCCAAGCAAGTGGATTTCTGGAACAGCAAGTCAGCCCTTAAAAAGTGCTGCTTAACTGCACGTGGCAGGTTGTAAAGCACTGATCCCATCTTCTGGGCATTTCAAGATCTACTCTTTGACATTCTTTAAAATGGTAAAGGGAAAAGAAAAAAATAAAATAAAAATTAAGAAGACCCTCCATGCGTTGTTCTTCTCTGTAGACAAAATGGTCATTGGTTTTCTGAACTGTCTTTTCAGCTGTTATTTCCTCAAAGGCATCTTTATCAAGGAACTCAAGGAATTATCAAGAAAAGCTCTCTATTCACTCTGGAAAGTGAGACATAAGTACCTCTTTATTCATTATTTAAAGTTACAACAGCTATCTAGGACAACAGACAAAGTGCTTCATATGTTTCTTGAATGGATTGCTTAGAAACACTGGATTTTCTGGTATTTTTTATTCTTTTTGCAACTCAAAGATTTTTTCACTCTTACTTTGCTAAAATACTCAGAGTATCAGCAGAAATGAACAGAACATTGAATAATTTCCCCTTGAGGAACAGAAACTCTTGTGAAAATAACATGACAAACTGTCTAAGATGCAAAGTACAAATCCATTAAAGGTGTGCTGCTCTGCTGAGGATGCTGCCAAAAAATTAGAACAGTAAAGTATAGTAATGCTGGGGGAACCTTGGGTTTGAGGCACTTAGCCCACTAGCATCCTACATGCTTGACTTGCCCCTATTGACAGTAAGAGCTATTCTCTGCATTTATCTTCAAGCCAGCTTGTGCTAAAGATGGGAAAGCATATTTGCCTTAAGGAATGTACAGTTTGCTAATTACTCAGTCAAACAGAACAGAGGTGAACACATTAGCACTACCAAAAAGATAAATACGGTAAAAATAGCATGGAGAGGAAGTTGATTTTGTTATTTTGGAGCACTCCAGTTAAAAATATTTTAATCCAGTTGTTTCTAACTATGCCCTGGTACCACACTGTTAAATTTACCATTTATAAGCATTGTGTTCCTTAAGGATAAACAATCACCTTGACACAATAATTATATTAATATAAAAGAAATAATAATATTAATTGACAAAATTACAGAATACGGTTATAAGAGTTTATGAAGTCACAAGAAGAGAAACCATAGACATACTGATCAACTTAGTAGATTTGTTGCAGGAGTCTCCTTGAACTATTAAGATACTCACAGCTTTCTGTTTTCCAGTCATGTTCAGAACAATGAACATTAGAGTCACTCAAGCAAGCTTTGGGTCAACAGAATCTGGTTCTTGTGGGTGACTTCAACTACCCAGACATTTGTTGGAAAAAAAAATACAGCAGCTCAGATGTCATCCATCAAGTTCCTGGAACGTGCAGTGGTCTGCTTCCATATACAAATGTTACATGTCCCAACCAGGAATGAGGCACTGCTGGACTTGCTGTTCACAAACCAAGAAAATCTACTTTGTTATATCTCAGTTGATGATAGCTTTGGCTGCAGTGGTCACAGTATTGGGGAATTTGGGATCCTGCTGAGTATGCTGAAGGTTAGTACTAAGACAAAGTTTTTAGATTTTAGAAGAGAAAATTTCAGCTCACTCAAACCTCAGTTGGGAGGGATTCCATGGGAAGCTTCCATTAAGGACAAAGGAGCAAGCAAGTGCTGGAAGTTTTTCAAGAATTCTTTCCTGGAATGGCAAAAATCCTTGAAGGTTAAGGGAAGTAGGTGAAGCAAGAGACCCCTTTGGCTTAACTGACAGCTTCTGAGTCTGCTCAGAACCAAAAGAGAAGCATACCAGAGATGAAAAGGTGGACAAATATCTGTTGAGAACTACAAGTGTATTTCCAGGGTGTGCAGAGATGCAGTTAAGCATCAGCATCAAGCTCAGCTGAAACTGAATTTGACCAGAAATGTCAAAAACAACAAGAAAGGGTTTTTCAGACATGTAAACAACTAGGAGAAACAGAAGTGAATTAGCCACCAACAATGTTGAAAAGGAAGAGGTTTTCAACAGTTCCTTCCTGTCTGTCTTTACCAGAATTATTGGGGTCCAGGCCTTGGGAACAAAAATCCAGGTTGATGTAAACACAAAACCACCATCAATGAAGGAAGAGTTGGTATGCGAACTATTTATAGGAGCTTGACTCCTACAAATCAGCAGACCCTGACATTGTCCACCAGGGGGTAAGAGGTCTGGCCGATGTCATTGCAAGGCCACTCTCCAAAGTCTTGGAAAAGTTGTGAAGTTTGAGGGACACCACAGAAGGATAGGAGAGTGCTAGTATCACACCCCTCTACAAGGAGGCCTCAGATGAAGAGCAGGACTGGGAAAAGCCAGATTGGATTCACCAAAGGCAAACTGTGCTTGGCAAACCTGATTACGTTAGTAACTTGTTCAGTTGATGTGGGGTGAGCAGTGGACATTGGCTACCTGGATTTAGATTTTTGTATGCCTGGATTTCTCCCAGGCTTTAAGTACTTTAGATCCCACAAGCTCCTCCTTGAGAAATTGATATGTTACAATCTAGACAAGTCATTCTCACAGTGGCTGGGGAACTCGTTGACAGGAGGCACTCGGAGGGTGCTCGTAAATAACTCCTTTTCAAATTGGCAACCTGTCATGAGTGGGTTCCCTGGGGATCAATATTGGGCCTAACACTCTTTAATATCTTCATAAATTATCTGGATGACAGAATCAAGTGCACCCTGCTAAAGTTTGGAAGACCTGCATAGGCTGAAATAGTAGGTTAACAGGAACCTCACGAAGTTTAACAAGGACAAGTGTAAGGTCTTGCACTTTGGAAAACATACTCTGGGAGTGCAGCACAGGCTGGGTTCTACTCAGCTGAGAAGCAGCTTCATGGAACTTCAAGGTCCTGGTGGAATATGAGTGACCAGTGTGCTGCTGTGGTAAAGAGACACAATAAGATGTGGGTTGAGCCAACAAGGGGCATCACTAGCAGAAATAAAGCAGTCATTATCCCACTCCACTTAGCACTTGTCAGGCCACACCCACAATGCTCTGTTCTGGTTTGGTCCCCTCTATGCTAAAAAGATATGGAAAGGCTAGAAAGAATCCAGAGAAGGGTCACAAGGATGATCAAAATACAGGGAGCCTTTCCGTACAGGGAAAGGCTGAGACAACTGGGTTTTTTCAGCCTTGATAAAAAAAGGCTTAGGGGAATTCTTATCACTGTGTTCCGGTAGTTAAAAGGTGGAGACACCTTTTTTAAAAGAAGTCACATGGAAAAGAGGAGGGGCAATACGTACAGGTTACTCCTGGGGAGATTCCAGTTAGACACAAGAGGAAAGTTTTTCATTGAAACGATCAGCCATTGAAATAATCTCTCTGTGTAAGTAGTGGATTCGCCAACACTGAATACTTCTAAGATTCAGCTGGATAGGTGCTGTGCCATCTTGTCTAGACCATATTTTTGTCAAGAAAGGTTGAACTAGATGATCTTTGAGGTCCATTCCAACCTGGTATTCTATGATTCTATGGCTTTCTTTGGCAATATTGATATCCCCCCATTAGCTGAATTGTCATCAAATTCTTGCTTTGATGAAGGCAAGTGTTCATTTGCAATACAATGCCCACATTGTAAAGTCCCTTCCATATCCCAAACACTATATTTCATCTAAATGGACTTTTTCCTGTCTACAAGCATAGGGTGGTATGTGTGTGTCTCATTTTCAGATCTTGTCAGAAACAAGGCAGGATCCATTAAAACACATGGGATCATGAAATGCTTGGGATGAATGATCCCAATTATCCTTCTAAAGAAAATCCAGTAATCCCAAAAGTGATTAACCCAGACTGACACATATATACAGATAGTGAAAAATGATATATAAAGAAATTAAATCAGGGGTCCTAGATTATTTCAATCCTTAACATTTGCATTTGTTATGCCTCCATTCCTCTCAATGAACATTCACTTGTCTGTGAGAAAAGACAGTAAGGTGTCATCTGAGTCAAAATTTGAATCTGGTAGGCTTAGTCTTTAGGTTGTTCATCTTCTTTTATAGGCAACAACCTTTCCACTGCAGGAGTTTCTCCAAGAGGCTTACCAAAGTAAAAACTCAATAATGGAGTATTAGGAGAATTTCAGTTCCTGTACAGACAATACTGCTAAGGTTCTGTGATTTTCACAATATCTGCAGTTCTGTTGAGAGTTTGAAGTATAAGCACACCATCCGTGGCATGAAACAGTAGAAAAAAAGCCAGGAAGCACTCTGCCAAATAAGCAAACCCCAAAAATATAATTCATGCAACTTCAAAATAATCTAAGGCCAATCTACTGTAACCTTGGGACATTAATGCACAAAATATACCTCTGAGTGCATCTCAGATTTGCAATCAAATTGCAGTTCTGAAGGACACTGTCATTATAACCCAATCATAGTACCATATATGAAGAATTTTCTCAGAGTAGCTTGGAAATAATTTCCACCCTGAGTCTTCAAACTCTGTTGGAAGCATTTCAAACAAGGAACTGTCAGTAACTATCTAACTTGAGGACTGAGGCACTTGTCTGAGACAAGACTGATACAACGCAGCCATACAACCTGAAGTCATGCTGATACCTAATGTTTGCAAAGGCTGAGGAGACACTGCAGCTTTATTGGAAATACTGTAGAATAGGTGGCCAGCTGGGTTTACAATTATTACTAGTCACTTCAGAGCACAGAGAATAAGGAAACAAGTGTATATATGGTTCTGGTGGTTAGGCTCTTTACTAAAAATTTCATGTCCAGATGACTAAATGGAATTATACTTTTCTTTTTTCTCTCTCTCTAGATACCTACAGAAATGAAGAGGTTGTAAGTACACCAGAAAAGTAGTAGTTGTCACAGCAGATGAGAAGTCATTTGGAAACATACTAACTATTGCTTGAAGCAGAAAGTTGGAGACCAGAGAAGAACCACCAAATCTCACAGCCAAATTCATAGTGCATGACAACAGGAGATGGATTGTCATGAGAAACTCAAACAACAAAACTTTAGATAAAGTGTAAGATAGAATCTGGTTCCTGCTAAAACCGTACCAAGACATCTGTATGTATTACTGATTAACAAGTCTGATCCAAAGAATAAATGGTGTTACGAAGACATTTGCAGAGCCTGAGAAATGTGCCTGGTCATTGACACTACATGCAAACATAGAAAATCATACAACTGATGGTTATTTCAATGTTTGGAGGAAGGCACCAGTAAAGCTTTTAGGAGATACACCTGAAGGCCTAACAAATGCATTCATTCCAAGAATATAATGACAAGTCACAAGAGAAAATTTTCAGCTGGGCCCAACAATAAACCAGCTTCTGCAAATTCACATTTGAACAACAGAAAAAGAAATGGGAGAGGCTGCATGGCAGATTTCTAAATGCCACATGCAATTTACCTTACTAACATTTCATCAAGGCCACTGAGAGGAAAGTGATCTTCCTAAATTACCTCATGAAAAGGTCATGTTACTGGTTTTGCCTTCCATGCCTCCCTAACGGCCACAGAAAAGTAAGTCTTAATCACTGCAGAAGGTACAACTAGTACAACTACCCTTGTCTCTGTTATGGCTCCAGCGGGAGTGTATTTGCCCACACAACCATAGCACCTGGTTAAGACTGAATAAAATTCATTAATGGCTTCTTTCTTTGGGATAAATGTATAGAACATACATGCTATATGACTGACATAACCTTTTGAGGTACAAAATGCCAACTTTGGAGACAAGAGAAAGTGGCACCTCCAGAACTCATAAAAGGAAGTTCCACTTATCAGATCCTGTCCAAACTGGGAAAAGAATGGGAATTCTTACAGGAACTCTTTCCTACCTTGAAGGAATTCACTTGCAATCTGTAATCCCATACAAGAACACCAGCTGGTGTCACTGAATGACATTATCAATTCTGAAGCAAGGTTGAGGAGTTGAGTCTGAACAGCTTCCACCTTGCAAAGGCTGCATATTCTACCACATACCACACATGTTGCATGCAAGTCATTCAGCAAGGATGTTCTGTCTAACAAGCTGTAGCTGGATGATTCCTGCCAAAAAGACTCTGAATCCTGAGCAGACTGAGACCGCTGGCACCAACAGTCATCCCAAAGCTTAACAGATGCAATTCCTGTTGAATGTACATGTGCTGTTGGGAAAGATCTCCTGGATGGACTGTGGAAGTTACAAAAGAGTGCTCACCAAAAAGAAGAGGTTAACTTTTTACCATGGTGTGCAAGGTCATTTCAATTAGTGTTTTGAGGGAGAGATAAAAGAGAATTATTATATAATTTGAAATAATACATATAGGTTGGGATTTACCTCCTTCAACTTTAACTTTAGACTTTCTTTACAGAAAGAATAAGACATTAACCCTCCAGATGGTAATTCATTCCATCTCTGTTGGGAGAGAATGAATCAACCACTGGTTTTAGTACTTTCTCTTTTGATTACAAAGAGGGCCTAGACAATTAGCTTATACTTACCAGTCTTTTGGACACAGATGAATCCTCCCTATTCCATGTTCCAGATGCCGTATAGTTCATCCAATGTTTTTTCATAATGGAAAAATACTCTTAATCCTTATCAATGTATTATCTGTGTAGCACTGTATGGAACCCTTTAGGACAATAAATATACACCTTAAGCAGAAATAATGAGACTAGAAAAACAGGTAACTAAACATTGTCTCTGCTCATCTGTTGTACTACAAAGTTTAGTCTGGCTAATAGAAGTCAGGATATACAAAGCCTTTGAAGGCATCTTGATGACTTCATCTCGGGTGGTACAAATAGTTAAAACTTCTGGCCTGGGATCAGTGACTGCAGAAGTACATCAATTCAATAGTGTTTCATTCCCACAGTGAATTTGGGAATCATGAAAGGTGCTTCATTAATAGCCATGTCTTTCTGGAGTCCATCTCCCTTTTCTACTCTTTTCAAATTAAGAATTCAAATAAAAGTTCAGTAGAAATATTTCCTGTAGGAAGCTGGCTAGCACAATCCCAGCAAATCGCCTGTATTGCTCAATGAAATTAGAAGGAAATGCATGGCTTTGCGAAAAGTAAACTTTTTTACCTAAGAAGCAACCGTTGGAAAATACTTTTCCAATTTTTGTCTATTCTTCTGCCATGAATCGTTCCTATCTCAATATTTTCCATATTTATTCAATCAAGTGTTATTTTATCCAGATTTATGGTAGGTAAACTAGTTATACTGAGCAGAGCATGATTGTTTTCTCATGGTTTAAAGCATTGCTGATTTTTATCATACACTCCATATAAAAAAATCATCTTTCTATTGTGAACATACGCAAGTATTATCTTCTAGTTATTTCCATTTTTCTCCTGGAGTTTAAGATCCTCAAAATGGATGACATTTATTGTCTCCTCTTCTAACTTAGTTTTCTACTTCAGCTGCACCTACTGCATTTGAAACAGCACAGTGAGAAAATGAAACACAATATCTTCAGTTTCCTGCGACCTCACCTTTTGGCTCCCTCTCTAATTTCTTTACAAAAGGCATCTCTTCTGCTCCATTATTTAGCGGTACAGAGTAGATTCATCATCTCAGAAACTGGTTCCACAAAAGAGGCATTCCTTTTTAAAAAGTCCTTCATTAAAATCTCTTATATATTTTTTATTCTGAGAGACTCCTTGACATGCAGCTACTTAGAGAAAAACCTTGCCACCTGTTCCAAAGGTAAAGTAACATCCTGCAGAAGCTGCATCTTCCTAAATTCACATGACCTGAAAGAGGGCAGGATTAGATGGTCACAAAATAGCCAGCTGTTGCTATTAAGCAATATTGTGAGAGTCTGAATGCTTACAAGCAGTTCCCTCTCTTTCCCTCTGCTCTTACCTCCACTTCTATTCTTCTACTTGAACAATTTTGAACTTGCAATAAGATATGGTGCCTTCCATATGTGGAATGTGGTGGCAAGAATGTGGGAAGAACACTTAGGAAAGTAAAATTCTCTTAGTACTTGGGATTTGGGGCTTTTGCTTGGGGTTTTTCAGGGTTTTTTCAGTGTGAGGTTTTTTCTTTTTTGTTTTGGGTTGGTTTGGGTTTCTTTAGTTTCCCTGGTTGTTGAGGATAAGGATTACAGTCCCTCTGATGTTTTAGTTCATGTGCAGTTCCCATCTAACAAGCCTAAATATTTTCACTGAAAAGTTGCAGTTGTGCTAGACAAAGTTTTTTTTCCAAGGAAAATTGGAAACTGGCAGGTTGCTATCTGCAAGCTTGTTTCTATTTTCTTATCTGTAGACAGACTCCTGAAAAGTCTGTGCATGTATTCTCTAACTTCCTTGGTTGTAGTTTCCAGGACAAGATGGAAAAAGGCACACAAAGGCATGAAAGTCAGGACTCAGTCTCCTGGAATTTGCCCAGGTTTTTTTTATTTTTTGTTGAAGTGTGAAAAGGCAGAAAATTGAAGACAGAAATCTTAATTATTTTGAAAACTTTCTCCAATTTAAACGTGTGTGTGCATACGTTTTTCATGGAAATTTGGGATGCCTTTTATAACGCAAATTTCCCCTGGAAATAATTTTCACTTTCTGGACAACTCAGATGCTTAAAGGGAAAAGCAAAACTAATGCCCTTTTCCCTGTTAGTCAACAAAAGCTTTACCTTCCTTCATACACAACCTTTTCAATTAGCTATATTTAGCTGAATGGGGAAAAGTCCACTCTGGATTTTATGCAGTATTGAATTTGGCCCCTAGGAATTCATGATTCATTTGGATAGATTGCTGCAGTTTAGGAATGATGCCATTAATGTGGCCTAGAGAGTATGATCTATGTAGTTTGTAGGTCATCTCCCTTTAAACCCAAAAGAATCGAAAACTAGACAAGTCCCTACAAGCAGTGAGTATTTACAGAATTACATAAGGTTATGTTGTTCACTATATTCAGCCTAAACTGCTCGATAGACTCTGTAGTTATGTCAGAGGCAAAGCAATGCTAATGAAATTGCCTGATGATCTCAGAATAGTTGCTAAAAACTGTACTAACCCATGAGGATGTAAAATGGAAAAGCATTCCCATTTTCTTGCTGTCTCTGACTATACCCCAACTTGTCCACCTTTAAAAGATCTTGAAAGTTTTTTCCATTTGCTTATTCACTCCACACTGTTTTTTGCAAAACTTGAAACTGTGACAGTCTGATCTTAGAGTTGATTGAGATGTGCTTCTGGCATTGCTAGCTCAAAAGGACAGGAATCTATCTACAGTCATCTAGTTCATTTGAGGTAAAGCAAGTGAATTTTTGATTATATGGTTTCCTCTGAATCAGAAACTGTTAGTTTTTATTTTGAAGTTTCTCAATTTTTTTTTTCACTTGAATTGAGGTTCCACCCCTCATTCATGGAGGAGTTTCTCTTTCAGTTATAAACCACTTTTAAAAATTTTATTTAGTCACGAGGAGAAATGTTTCATTGACATCTTTCCAGTCCTGATATTCATACCTTCTCTAAGTGATTTTATAATACAGCTGCAAGACAGGAAGGCCTGAGATAAAGTTAATACAAGATAAGTTCTTTCCCCCAACCCAATGCCTCTCTCTTCTGAAGAAAATTCCTATAAACTGAATAGCTTCTATAGCAGAATATATGTATCTCTAAGAAAGAAAACTGAAAGCAAACTCCTTATACTATAATCTATTACTACTTTCTGGGGAAGTAATTATGGTGAGACAGATAGGTGCTTTCACTTTTCTCTCTTTGTATTTTCTGCCAAGAACAACTTCTCTCTGTTATGATACTTATCTGGTGGATAGAATAAGTTGTTTAATGAAAATATCTTTCCAGAATGTAGTGGTTTGAACCTTGTTTTCCCCCAGAGGCTGAAAAGTGGTAACCGCCAGGGGTGGAAACCCCTCGAAGTTTTTGAAGTTCTGTCCAATGGGCGCTCCTGCAGAAATGTAAACATATCACAAGCACCGGAAGAGAAGAGTTGTAGTTTGGTTAGTTAGGAGAAGTAGCCATGTTGTAGGAGCCACGAGGAAAGGGGCCTGGAGCCCCTCGGCGCCTCTGGGGCCCCCCAGCCCCAGTTGGGGGCTACAGAGACTTGGAACAGTGTTAAGCTGGACTATGTATCTGTAGCTGTGAGCTGGGAGATGTTTTCCATCTTGAGTGAGCAGAGACAGAGCAGAAGCGGTGGCAGCGTCCAGAGGTTATGGCTAAGAGCCAGGACAGATAAGAACTGAACCGGAGGAAGCAGCAGAAGCTAGCAGCAGAGTTACGGAGTTCTGGGGGTAAGAACTGATACCAGAGCCCCCAAAACTCCTTTGAGACCTCCTGGAAAGGAGGAAGATGATGGACTCTTGCTTGAAAGAGCCTTGAAGTGCAGTATGCACTGCAGAGAGGAGCTGAGAAGCTCAAAGGCGTCCTGAAGCTGCACCGGGACAGAGAAGGAATGCGGGGGGGTTGACCTTGGCCCCCCTTGCTGCCGCTGCTAAGCTAGCAGCCTTGAGACAGAGCACGGAGCTCTGCAAAGGGGAATTTGAATCCCCTGAGGAAGGGACTTTCACAAAGATGCCCCTGCATTTCGTGATATACGTGTGGTGACGCGAGTCTAGTCCCTGCTGGCAGCCCACAGGTGGGGCCTTCGCTTGGACCGAAGGAGAGTCGAGGGGCTTGGAGACCCCCTTGTGTGTACTGAACAGAGATCCAGCTACAACAATCCAGTTACTGCTGCATGCATGAGATGAGGAGACCTGCTGCCCTAGAAGAGATTCCTGCTTTGGGACTGGAAGGGGTCTGTCCTTCTTTCCCTCCTGGACTTTTATTTGGAGGGGAGAAGAGATCTGATCCATTGTAAATACTATATGTCATGGTAGAGATAGTTGTGATCATGTGTATAATGTGTTATAGTATTTATTTGTACAGTCATTGTAATACATTCCCTTTCCCCCATTCTGAGTCTGGTGCGTTTTGTCTGGAAAAACCCATCTCACATTGGGTTGAGATGTGGGAGGGGGAATGGAGCTAGGGAATTGGATTTTGGGGCTATCTCAAACCATGACACAGAGGAAAATAGTTTCTTAAAAATCTTCATTACATTAAGTCTCTTGCATCACATCCAAAAGTCTCTTGCATCACATATCAAAAACACTGGTGGTGTTTTTGGTTATATTGGTGGTGGTGCCAGTGAACTTGCACCTCCAATAACTCCCATCATAGCGCAGCTTCTGATTCTGTCTCTACTTCCCTTTTGGCCCTACTCTCTCAGAGCCATAAAGACTTCATATTATTACATTGTCTCATATTTCAGAATCTCTCATTTTTGTCCCATGGGTATAGGGAGAGAGTGATGACTTCTCAGGGTGTGAACATGGCAGCCGAGGTACCTGTGGAGGAGAGAAATCCTAAACTGGCTACACCCCTCTTTGTGGGGGAGGTAATTACTTAATCAAGCCCTGTCAGTGAGTCTCCTAGATGTGATCCATGAGGAGCCTAGACATGCATGGACACAGCTGGTGATTGCAGTAGGATTCTGATCACCATCTAATGTCCCCCATCTTGTTGGCACAGCTGAACCTATTGTGGGCACAGAACAAACAGGCATAAGCGAGAGCATAAAAAAGGAAAGAAACTCTCCTGACCAGTGTGGTAGACAGGCAGTCCATAAAAAAACTGTTGACCACTGCCTTTGGAAGGGTCCCGTTCACAAGGATTACAGTTCTTAAATGTTTCTGACTAGTCCTATTAAAACTATTATTGAAATCATAGGCTACACAAATGGGTTGAAGAGGTAAAATGGTTGTCCTTTATTACTGGGATCAAAGACCCACTTTCACAAAGCTAGTCTAATAGCTTGTTATCTCTTCTTTATTCATAACATCCTGTCTTTTGCAGAGAGGATATGCAGATTTTAAAGGTATCACTTTTGAAAATGGTTATATCCCCTCAGACAAGCTCTCTGGCACCTTTTGAGCTTTATACTAAATTAAAATATTATATTATCATAAGTATACCACTATACATCAGAAGTATTTACTGCACTGGTGAAATATTATGTCTTATTTGTTCATCTTGCTTCCACGCTAATACTAGTAGTAATTTCACAAAGGCTTTATAAAAATATCGAGGATCTTCAGCATCAGAACAAGAACAATCCAAATTCATGGGTGGTTCATGTGCAGTTTTAAGCCACTTCCAATAATTCTATACAACTCAAAGTGGTCTTGCCTTATGGTCCCATCAACCAAAAGGAAGCATTGCCTTCCAAATCAATGACAAATCATTACATGTCAACTTACATAAGTTCCTTTTTGTAGTCTAGGAAATCTCCCAAACAGCTAGGCCTCCCGAGGATCCAATTCCTCTTTAAATGCATTAGGAGCACTTGCTTTAGGTGCTAAATTTAGTAATCATAGAATGGTTTGTTTTGGAAGGCACTGGACAGTTTAGTTGGCAGGTACAATACTACTGGTGCTAAAATATGGGTTTGTCTGAATTCCCATATTGTCCTTATAATTCAGTGCTAAAAAAACAAACAAACACAAACCAACAAACAAACAAAATCCCTGTGCAAAATCAAACAAAAACCAACAGAACTCATCCTCACAGGGAATTGATCATGTCTGCTATTTTGCTTTATGCTGGAAGAGGTATAATTCTCAGGATTTTGATTCATTTCAGTGAATAAAGCAGTGCTATAGAAGTTCCTCACTAGAATCAGCTTTCTGCCATTATCTAAGAACGATAAGCCCTGAAAGACATTTTCCATAACTGTAATGCATGCTTTCATATAAGCCTGGATTCACTATACATTATGTAAGAGGAGTAGTCATCAAAGCAGTTGCAAGAAATGGCCAATTATTCCTAAATTTGGACAAGAAAACAAATTTTACAAAGGGAAAGTCACTTTTTCAAAAATTTTCATGTCATAAAATTTTAGCACTTCTGGACAAGAGGAAGGCATTAAAAGGGAGAGAGCTTAAAGAAAACTGTATGATGTAATAAATTTAGGTACAACATATAGATAAATAGGTAGACAGACAGATAGACATAGATATATATAATTTTGAGCAGTAGTGAAGGACCAGAGGTTTCCTCTCCAGATTTTTTGCAGGCCCCTTTTAGGTACTGAAAGACTGCTATAAGGTTTACCTGGAGCCTTCTACCTTCTGGGCTGAACAATCCCAAACGTCTCAGCCTTTCCTCAAGGGAGAGGTTCTCCATCCCTCTATTCATCGTCCTCTAGACTCACTCCAACAGGTTGATATCCTTCCTGTGCTGGGGACCCCAGAGCTGGATGCAGTACTCTGGGTGGGATTGTTGAGGCTGTGGTTCCTTCTCAAGAAGGAACCTAAAGAGATTACCAGCATGAGCTCAAACATTAACCTTGCTATATGGGAAAGATCGTGGGCAATTCATACGTAGCAAGACACAGCCAAAGGGGCTGCAACAGTTTCTGGTGAAAACTTGAACTTATTTTCCTGGGGTAATTCAAGACCTAAGTTATTGTTATGCATTTTCTTCCTGTAATGGTAAAGTTATCCTGGAGGCAGCACATTTCAACACAAGAAAGAGGTCCAATTTTAGTTGCTTGCTGTAGTGTGGATAAATCTGAACCTATGGGACAATAAAGGTATGAGGCTTGTTCAATAGAAAGACTTTTTTACATACAGAATTTAAGTATTCATTGAGAAACTGTAGAACACCTCAATAGTACAATTACAGAGATAAACGATTAATAAATAGCCATGAGGAAAGAAAATTAGAAATATGTGAAAATGAGCAAAAACATATTTTCATATTAAATTTAATGCAGGCAGATAAACAGCAATATACAGACACAAAGACTGTTAGAGGTGATCAGTGAAAAAAGGAAAGTACCCCAGCCAAAAGTATCCATAGCTTTTTCCTTTTACTTCAGACCCCAGAATATTTTTTTCAAAGGCAAAAGTATCATCACTGCCACTTTTCAGGTGGGCAAACTAAGGCAGAGCAATGTTAGGTGACTTGTCAAGAATCAATAAGCAGCTAAGTGAGACATAGGTTCCCCTGCCTGATCCTTCTACTGTCTGGGAGGAAGAGTATAGGGAGAGCTGGAAGCCCTCTTCATGACTAGCAGTGCATGACATATGACTTCACACTATCATCTGATTTTGTATCTTAATGTTCTCTCCCTTAATATTTCTCACTACTTCCAGAAAATACAAGAAATAGACGGACAATTGATTTTACCCAGCTTCTCTTGGTCTGTGCTCCTAGACATACCCTCTTTAAGATTTTAAGAAAACAATGTTTGATTACTTTATATTTTAATGACTGAAAATCTCAGAATTCTGGAGACCATTTATGCCGATTTTTGGAGAAATACTAGTAATCACCCTGAGGGAATAAAATCAAAACAAATTCCTCACTGCAAGTAGAAGACAGACTTACAAAAATCAGTTCCAACAATGTGACATTTCTATCTGTGCCTGGTTATATTCTGTATGAAAGAAACAGCAATTTTATTTTTTTTACTCATCCCAAAATAATAAAAAAAGGCTGATTGTGAAAACATTGGCTAAATCTGAAGAGTAAGTGACACACTGATCAGCTTGGTCTTTGGTGAAGACAGGACCCCAGAAATAAATCTCATGGTTTTACTAGCTCACAGTTTTTGGGTGACAAGCCAAGGAGTCACCAGATTTAGAGGAAGTTTAACTGATGTGTTAGGACAAGCAATGAACTCACAGGACTGAGTGCAATGCAAGCCATTCCTGGCAGACAATTTACTAAGATGGAGAACTCAGCTTTTGTTCAGGGATTGGATATGATATTATGTTCATGTTAGCTATACAGTGCTTCCTAAATAGTCACAGCAAAGTGCTCTCTTTATTGGGAATCTCAGATGATAATCTGCCCTCTTACCACTTGCTGTTTCCAGATAGGAGCAAACACAGGGTTCTTACTAATTTTTTCACTTATAGTAAGTGGGCATCTGTGCTGGTTTTCACTCACCATACTCATTGCTATTTTTCCTGCAATGATGCTGTTTTACCCTGATTCTGCACTGCAGGACAAGAACGAAGGGCTCTGGCCTCTTTTATTTTGGTTCCAAAATTTTGAAAACTATTCAAGCATTCAATGCTTCTTCCCTCCCTATTCTTTTGCCTTTTTAAGTCCCCCTCCAGCCTGGCTTCTGAGTGGCTGCAAGTACGCCTCCCACCCTAA
Organism: Corapipo altera; assembly: GCF_003945725.1. Lineage (NCBI taxonomy): Eukaryota > Metazoa > Chordata > Aves > Passeriformes > Pipridae > Corapipo > Corapipo altera. Next base: position 6,846,647 of record NW_020884908.1, read on the forward strand.
TGGTGGCAGAAAAACCCTACACTTCACTCCATTGACTGCAGATAAAGGAGACTGCAGGGAGGGGGAAAGAAAGGGGGACATCCTGCTACAGTTTAAAAAAAAAATTAAAAAAAAAAAAAAACTAGAAAACCATCGACAAAGTAAGAGAAACTCAATAGATCATTGTGAGGGAAAAGACTGCAACTGTTTAATTTAGAGATGAACTTGGAAGTTACATAAAAGACTGAGCCAAATCTATAAATGATAAAATCAAGAGGCATCCCCCAAACTAGAGGAAATGCCATAAAATTCTTTCCTAACCCTTGGAATTCACTGTCAGAAGACTTGGTATTTTTAGCATTATATAACAACAAAACAGAGCTGGTATCTTGTGGATGTTTCCTAAAAAATGATGGTAGATAAGGAATGAAATGAATGTGTTCACATAACTGACTTACAGGTAAAATGCAAATACAGGTGTTTCCTTAAGGTCTGAGTTACAATTTGGGTAATATTTTTGAAAGTTCACTTTAGTAGACAATTATAAAATTCCCTTGGCACGGTCAGCTTCTGAGTCAGCCAAAGCTAGTCATGCGTCTCCTACTCTCATCCTACATTATACAATCTGACAAGTAAAACTAAACTGGAATCAAATCAATCACCTAATCCTAACACAGAATATTATTTAAAAAATAAAACCAAAACAAAACAATGTTTCTGATTACAAGTAGCAGTTACAAACTTAAGGCCTTGCATCACCCTGCATGATGATGATTTGATGATACATCAAATGCATCATCCTGCATTTCATGGAGCCAAAAAATAACTTTTTTTTTAAGGAAAAAAAAAAAAAAGACAGTCCAGAATAAGCCACGTGGGAATCTGTTTGGTTTAGAGCCACCTGTGGTGAAATGCAGTCATCACTAACTAATGTTAGCAAAATTTGCATTCCTCCTACTTTATGAGTGTATACATCTGTCAGATCAATTGATGTCTTGCAGCAGTGACAGGAGCAACACTGAATTTTCTCATTATGATCAAAATATGCTGAGTGATTATAACTTACCAAATGTGATACCAAGCCTGAGTTCTTAAAAATGTATTGACAAAATTTATTTTCAGAAATGTTGAAAATAGGGTAAGGGACAAATTCTACAAAACTAGAACTCATTCATGTCAGCAACAGTAGTATGATACTGATGATGTAATCCTGCGAAGACTCACAGAATTCATGAATAGGGTAAAGTTGAAGATAAATTTGAAATGTGTTAAAGAGAGTGAAGTGTAAAGACAGTGTGGAAAAGAAACCCCGGTCCTCTTTGTCTGGGTAGTAACCATACTGCCATAATGTCCATGCAACAACTACATTATGTGATGAAACACAGCATCATCTAAAGAATTAGTTTGGAAGGGACTTTTGGAGGTTACACAGTCTGACATGCTATAAATACTGGGGGATGTTATACAGATTAAGAGTCATATATTTTGTTTGTTTCACTTACTTTTTACCCAGATAATGCTTTCATAAACATTATGTTTTCCCCTATTTTTTCCTCCATCGTAGTTTTAACTGAGTTTCTACCTCCTTTTCCACATCCCGCTTCTTCAAGGTAATAAAAAACTAAAAATTCCATTGAAAATATCACAATTTAAATACACATTTGTGAAGTGAACAGAATGGTTACCAAAAACAGAAACAGTGGTACGAGAACAGTCAAAAAGCAACAAACACTGTGGAAAACAACCTAACTAAAACATACCTGCCATGATACCTTGTCTTAGAATCACTGAGGAGGAAATAGACATTTGTCTCCTATCATGGCCATGGGTAGTAAGAGCCCCCGTGCAACGCTGAGTACGAGCCTGTAAAGCCAACATCAAAGAGTGCTTCACCCGTGTCTGAAAGGTGCAGACAGTTCTGTAACCGCCAGTGGTGATTTAATACACATGTGTAATTGAAAACACAAATGGGAACTTGCATTGTTTGGCTTTAACATGGATGTTCTGAGAATGGCACCACACGACTGGACAAAAACCAAAAACACCGATCAACCCTGCAGAGAAAGACTTGCAGAATGGGACATGGGAGTTTTCCACTGACAGGCTGTAGAAACTCAAGAGCTTCCTAGCAGATCCAAAACATTCAGCTCAAACTTCTGTTCCTGTGAGAGGGACTGTCATCTTATACGTAAGAATCCACAAACAAGAGATACAATTTGAACCTTAATAATGTTTATCCTCATCTGTTAGGTAGAAGATGTTAAATGCCTCAAAGGTCTGAGTGTTTGGAATAGTCTTGAAGTCTTTACAATCTTGATGTTACTTTAGAAGTGCCAGTGTAACTCAGGATCTTTGCCTATTAATAAGGAGGTCATTATTCTTCTAGGCCCTGAATAGGTTGATAGCCTTCAAGCTTCTGATGGTCATGAGAAGCATAATCTAATTGTGCATGTCATGCAAAAACATTTATTTTGTCAGAGAGTTTAAGCTTACTTGCTACTGTCTGGGGTTCCTGGTTACTCCTCTGCAGAGCAGTTGTGGGTTCTCCTTCATGATACTCTTTTTTTTATTTTCTGTGTTTTTATTGTGTCACGTATGATTGGTTTGGTCATTAATGTTGTTCGATTAAGATCAATGCAAGTTTCAGCATTACTTTGAATTGCAGCAGTCCCACACCTAATCTGTAAGCCTCATTTTATTCAACCCCCCTTTTAATTGGCATTTTTCCATACCCTATTCATTCCTGTTGAACCTCCATTAATTCTGCATTATCCTTTTTACGTCCAACTTGGAAATTGAACATAGCTTTCTGAAGTAAGGTAGAGTTACTAATATGAATCATGGCATTTTAATTGCTTCTACATTATTATTTATCCTCCAGCATCCTCCTATTTTTGTTGCCTTGTCTTACCAGAGCTGCAGATCCAGTAAAAGACTGCATTGATCTGCCAAAAAGTCTTTTGTTAAATTGTTTCAAGATCTTATTCTTCTAAGTTTACCTCATAGCCTAAGGCAAAATCTTTAAGATTGTGAATTCTTAAAACCCCCCTAGACAGCAGCCATATGTAATATTGCTGCAAAATTCATTCAGAAGATGGACAAAAGAGTTGTACAAGCTAACCACAACATTTTGAAATACCATTCCTTGTTCCATATGACTAGTGTAGAGGCTGCCAAACAAGAACAGTGTAGAAAGAAGATCTTCAAAAGCTGTTAGCTTTTGACTGAAATCCATAAAATCCAGTCGGCAGCTCTTACAAATGGAAGGTTCTCTATGTCTACTACAGGCTTCCAAAAGACTAGCTGAACTAACATGCTGCTGAATAGAGTTTTGCTCCTTGGATTCCCTGCTCTTTTAGAATATGGTCGTGTTAAGGTCAGGTAATTTTCAAAATTTAAGACTAACTAGTACTTTCAAGAGATAATATGCAAAAATACTGGTTTTTGAAAAGAAAAGAAAGTCCTCTTTGCCAAGAACTTGAAAGATTACTGTGCTGTGTCTGCATTTTAACATCAAGGGTTTTCTCCCATCTCACAGTTTTCCATGAATGTGAATGCTTGTCTCATGTCACTAGAGCACTTTGGAGAGGGAAAATGTACAGACTGAGTGTTCAGTTTGTTAGCTTTCTCCAGGCATGGAAATTCTTCAAGTATAACTTCCAGAACTGTTTTGCTTTCTCTTGGTTCGTTTGATCTGAATAAATCAAAGTGATGTACACATTTTTGTACCCATGGCTAGCTTTAGAGAACCCCATTGCTTTGCCCAGCCCTGCTGGGATTTAGTTTTGCATGCACACTTGATTTTCCTAGAAATTTGAATTTCCTTTTGTCTGATACAAACGGCACGGCTGTGGCAAACCCACACAGTTCAGCATGAGGTTGGAAACTGTTGCTATCATAGTGCCAAGAGATAATTAACTCAGCAATGTTAACACACATGCTTGGCATTCATTATCAGAACAGGGTGGGAACAGAATGCAACAAGATTTCCACCACAGTTGTCTACTGACCCTGCTGTCTGCTCTGTCCCAGCTGCCCACACATCCACTCTGCAGCCACCACATCAGTTTGTTCAGGTACCAGTGAGCAAAACCTCAGGTGCCAAGAAGCACTATGAGAAACACATGCAACTGTGCTTTCTAGGAAGAGCAAATGAAGCTCAGAAGGATGCACATGAAAATCTCTATCCTCAAAATGAAAGCTCACTGAAAAGGTGAGAAGTGCCTGTGGTCCAAAAGCTCTCTGTTGGAAAGCCACTTTTTTCCATTTGGCCAAGGAAGACTTAAGTGAGTTGTCTAAATCAGAAGACAGCTTTGCACAGTGTGGGTCTAAATGGCTTGGAAATACTTCATTATTGACAACCTAAAATGATGTCAAATACTCTGTGCCTCAGAAGTGGCTGAAATCAACCTTCTTGGGAGCAATACCTGTGGGATTTGTGGGCTCCAGCCACAAATCTTTCCTTCCAAGCAGTTCCTTTCAGCCCCTGATCATGATGTTAAAAATTTGAAGAGGGGCCTGCCACTGTCATTGTTATTAATTATCATTCATTCATCTGTTTATTATCTTTTTTTCCTGAGAAAATGATTGCCCATTACTTGGTGAAAATTTTCTATGACAGTGCAATTTCCTAGACAGCCCGGGTGATGCAACATTTATCCAAAAGAATAATTTATGCACCATTCTGCCTATCTGGAGGATGTTTTATACAGTAGAAAGGAAAAAGGCAATTCCTTAAAACAAAAAAACAAAACAAAACAAAACAAAAACAAATAAATAAACAAATAAACAAATAAAAAACTCTCCCACAAACAAACAAGAGTATCCTATCCCCACTATTAAAAAAGAAGAAAAAAAGAGAGAGATTAAGAACAGTGTAACATATACCCTGAAGCTGAAGATATTTGATATTATAACTACTGAGACTGTAGTAGGTATGTTTAATTCTTGTGAATATTTCATAATATGTAAACCGCTGTTATTTTTACACAATACATTTTCTAATGCATCCCAATTACACAATCTCCCAAGAGAATAAAAGGAACTCTTTCTTACTTGGAAGTAGAATCAGTAAGCCAGATTGGAAGTCATATTATAAATCTCAAAGCAACAATATTTTTTAAAAACTGCACGCAACAAACCTTCCTTGGCTTGGGAGCAACAGCAAATATGTTAATATATAAAAACAAGTATGTTACTATCTATGGGAGAAAAAAAAGAAAAAAAGGAGAATAAACCTAATGCTTCTGAAGAAGTTATGTGAAAGGTAGATTTTAAAAAACACTCAGTAGCCCCAGCAATTCCAATGCTAGCTTATTAAGCGAATCTAAAATGGCATTGAAGTCTCTTGAAAATTCAATTCTAAATGTTTGAGATGTTGGACAGTAAGTCCATTTGGAAAGCCATTGGAAAATCCTAATTTTTGAGGTTGGTATACACTTACAGCGCTTACCCACGTTATCTTGGATGCTTGTAATTTAACTCTTCCACATCTTTATCTACAAGAGCAATGACTTCTAGTAAAGTTTGAGCCTAAATTTATCAGTATTTTTGAATAAAATATACAGAACTGTCAGAAATTCATAATATCTCAAAGAGACCAACCCATTCCCATACATGTGTGTTTGACTCTCTTAACCCTCCTGTGCATATGTGTTTGACTCTTTTAACCCTATAGAACTAATATTTTGTTCTCCTAGAAGGAAGAGAGAGAATTTCAAAGTGAAAAGAGAAGAATTAAAATGCAGAAATGGAAATCATTCTGACTTGCATGATGAAAAACATGTTCATTATGTATCAAGGAGATCAGTCTAGTTAACATCGATATGTGAAGATTTGGAATAACTACAAATGTAGTACCACTAACTAGAGGGCTGAGGCAAAACAGAAGTGAAAAACACCCCTCTAATAGTAAATCCACTACCACCTTCTTTATATTTCAAGCAGATACAAACAAACTCCATATTAGTTCCCTCTGTAGGAATATTTGTTTTTCAGTGGGATCAGCAGTATTCCCTAATCCCCATTTTTATTAGTAGTCCACAGAAAAATTTCAAAGTGACACTTATAAAATACTGAACCCCACTACATCAGCAGAAAGCACATCAACACACCAAGCAACAATTCTTCCCATAAAGCCGCACTGCTTTATGCAGGAGACATTTCCTATTCAGGCAGCCCCTTAGAGAACTGGACAGCACTTGGGATAATTCCCAAATATCAAAGACTACAAAGTAGGCAGAAGTTAAAGAAGACAGTCAGCCAAAATATTTCTCTTTCTTTAACCCTGAGAAAGAATCCTTTGAAAAGCACCAGGGCAGAATCTGTCCATGCTGATTATTTTGAATAATCCTTTGTTCCATCGAGTTTACCCATTGAAATGAAACTGGAAATACTAAGAATCTCCATTAACGCTGTTGGATCGAGGGGAATAAATATGAGAAGAAAGAATGAAAATTGTGTTATAAACTTAGAAAAACAAAACAAACAAACAAGAAATGAATGGACCCAATATAAATAAGTTACAGGGTAAAATAAAAAGGAAAACCTTCTTTCTTTTTATTTTTCTTTTCTCCACTTCCTGTATTAACAGCGGAGGGCTGTTTTTCCACTCAGAAATACCTCTTTACAATAAGCATGTCCAGACCTGATTAGAAAACTGTTTTTCCCAGCATCATTTGGCTTTAGTTGAATTGCTATGGTTTCCCACCCTTCCTATGAATCAGCACTCCTTTTCCATCATCCATCACTTTCCACACAGTACTCACTGTTCTGTCTACCCTGGACCTGAACGAAATTACCCGAGTAGCACTGGCCACACATCTGCCTTCTCTGAGGTCCTTTACACCCAGTAGACAGTGTACATCTGACAAAATAAGAAGATGTAATTTCCTAAGTTTGGAGAAATTAGGACAGTTGAATATCAAAATATTTTCTCAGATTTATGCAAAATATTTTTAGGTTTGAATATTTACATATCATAATAGAACTCACAGGTTCCAAACAAGTATCAGAGATCCTTAGATTGGGGCCCTATGTAATGCAGCCAAAACCCAAACTGAAACAACCTAGAATGATAACAAGCAACAGATGGATGGAATGAAAAAAGTAGAAAAAGAAACAAGAAGAAAATAAAAACTTATGGAAGAACAATTAGAAGGCTAGTGCACCATGAATCTTATTCTTAGTATTTTGCAGTACTTTGTCCCTGCCAAAGCAGCACAGATACAGAAATAAAGATATGGAGTGAATTTGTGGCATTTGTGATTCTGCCCCACAAATTTAGTTAAATGGGAGAAACAATTCAGAAGACAGGACAAACAGAAGCAGAGGTGTCAGATACAAGGACAAAAAAGATTAAACACTTTAATGGAAAGCAGATGAAGTAGAAATAGCAGAACAGGTGAATTTTCCTTGTAAAATTCATCGCTGGTACTGCCAGGGTGAAACTGTTTCACCCTGTACAGTCTCAGCCAACCATAACGAGAACACAGGCTCAGTCTGTGAAGAGACCACCAGCAGAAATGTGTAGCATGGACTGATTCTCTGAGAAGCTGAAAGAAAATCTAGAACAAGTTTTGGTGTTGTTTTAGCTGAGTGCTGACTGCTGCTCTGTGAGAAGCTCAAACAGAAGCCCCAGATTATATCCTACAAACATCAGTGGGCAAGAAAATCAGGAGTGTTGTGAGAAACACAGCCAAGCTTAGACAAAATGATTAGACCAAAATGAGAATAATAGGGGAGCAGTATTAAAGGTAATGGTTTCAGAAGAAAAAAGCATCCAATATGCTGCCAGGCATCTGTAATGCTGAGGGTACAAAGAGACAAAAAAGCTGTAGGAAGTCAGTTTCTACAGAGGTAACAAATAGCAGTAGCTAGAATGAAAGAAAACAGGAGGCATAAAGAGAGAAAGAAACTCTTTAATTATTTCAGTCTTGGCATTTAGATGTCATTGATGAAGGTCATGTTACTAACAAAGGCCACTGATAGGCATCTTTTTGAATTTATTCATTTTTGTCAGGTTGAAATTGCCATTTAAAAGCCAAAACACTGTATTTTCCTTCCCCTGTTCTACGTGATCCTTACCCTGGCACTGGTGAGGTCACACCTGGGTACTTAATCCAGTTCTGGGCTCTCCAGCACAAGAGAAACATGGAGCTACTGGAGACTGTCCAACAAAGGGACACAAATATGATTGAAGGACTGGACCACCTGTCATGAGGAAAGCCTCAGAGAACTGAAACTGTTGCACCTGGAGAAGGGAATTTTCAGGGCAAACTGATCAACATCAGTATGTACAAATATCTGAAGGAATGGTGCAAATACGATGGAGCCAGGCTTTTTTCAGTGGCACCCAGCAACAGGACCAGAGGCAGTAGACACAAACTGAAACAGGGATTTTTGCATCCTGTGAACATAAGAAAATGCCTCTCATTATGGTTGTGACAGCTCTGGCACAGGTAGCTCAGAGAGGCTCTGGAGTCTACATCTTTGGAGATATTCATGTCTCAAAAAGGTCCTGGGCAGACCCTCAAGCTGGGGGGGCTGAACCAAGATGACCTTTGGTGGTTCCTTTCAGCCATAACCATTCTGTGATTCTGTTTACTATAATGAATCAGTTAGTAACTTTTCATTTAAAAAAACCCACAGGAATGTTCTCAGAAACTGTTTTCCTTTGTCTCTTTAAGCATGATGATATAGGTTGCTTTTAAACTCATTAGTCCTGAAAACAGAGACAAAAGAACATGTTCAAAACAGATGAGAGATCTTGCACTAATGCCTATCCCCATGGTTCTCTGCAATTTTTAGTTTGTATACACTTTCACGTGAAAACTGTTCTCTTTTTGGTTTCCCTGTGTGTTGCAAAGAAAGTCATAAAGGCTTTTGAAGGGTTAATAGTTGATAAGTAGATATTTTAGAGTATGTTGCCAGCATGAGCAGCATGCGTAATAGACATTTATGAAAATGTCAGTGGAAAATGGTATACACAATTATAAGCAACCTAATGACTTCTTGGAATTTAAAACAATGTATTAGACGCCTATGAGTAATTATTAATTTTAAAAAAAGTATTTCTATATACATCCTTAACATTGTTCATGACTACCTTCTCATACCAACACGTGAAAGAATAGCAATATATTTAGTAAAGGAGGAAAGCTTGGGCAGGTTTGAGAATGTCATGCTAGATCTGTTACAGAGTGACAGAGTGACAAAGATACTATGACATCAAAACGTACAGATGCTGACCAGGATTTCCAGAACAGCCTAGAGGCTACAGTCTGTTCTATTACAAGTCCTAAAGTTAGAAGTTAGATTTCACAATCAACTGGAAGGGTGAGCCAGGGCTCAAAATACCCATGGACATTAACTGCTTGAATCGATTATTGCATTGGAGTGGAGACCTAGGTATCTAAACCTTTAACTTCCCTTAGGTTCCTTCCCTTAGGCTTTTTCTGAAAATATAGGTAAAATTTTTGAACATACACACAAGTTACTTGGTTCCCAGGTCAGTAGTGAATGTAGCTTTCCCAAGTGTTGTCAGTAGAGGCATGTCACAGTTGGCTTCCTGTGCCTTTTAAACTCCTGCAACAGCAATAAGATTACTTCCTAACGTTGCCCTTTTGATCTCTTCTGGTTTGCAGATCTATCTAAAATTGAAACTTTATCCAACATAATCAACAATACAATTCATCTCAAGAGATAAATATTGTAGGAATTTTCATAGTTTACCAGTAGACCGGGCATAGCAGGAATTTAAACTTTTCTTTCTTTTGATATAGTCTACTTATTTCATGCAAGAGAATTAAAAGAAATGTTTCTAACTGGAAAGGTGAATTCCTAAACTGAAAGGTTTTTCACTTATTTTCTTCTCCAGACCTGGTAACATTATACTTTCAGTGCATCCCCAAACCAAACACAACATGCCTGAAAAGTGAAACATTGTCAGGAAGTAGCAACTGTCTGTTACACTTAAGGACAAAAGTTAAAGATTTTTAGATCTAGTTCAAAAATCTTCTGCTTGTTCTTAAAAACATATGTTAATTTAGCATGGCAGCATTGAGGACTACTGGGATTTTAATGATGCTTCACTGTGTTTGAAAAGAATAGTAAGATGGAAAAGTGTTTAACCTTTCTCTTTGGTGAACGTACATCTTACTGTCAGCTTTGGAAGCAATACAGCTGTGATTTATTCAGTGAGTATGATCGGTAGTGACAGAATACAGGAATCATTAAGATTGGACTCATAGATATAGCGTGAGGTTTAAGAGGAAATGATTTCTAAATTTAACCATCCAAGGTGCCAAATGGTTAACTAGTCATCAGTTAACTGATGTCCAAGAAGCTAAGGGAGAGGGGTGATGTGGACAGATTTTACAAACAGAATCTAAATAGAATAAAGAATTGTCTTGTAAATTATCATTTTATGTTTTTCTGATAAGCAGAATAGCTAAGAGAACTCCCTCAAAACTAGGAAAAATACGAGTGCATCTTTTCTTCAGATGTTCAGTGCAGACGGAGATACATGGCGAGAGATACAGATGCATAAATGCACTCACACATATAAACTCACAGAAAAAATATGTGATGAAGTGGTGTGATAGAAAAACTTGAATTCATATGCTACTCCCACGTGGCAGAAACCAGCAAAGTGGCCATAACATTCCAAACACATGTACACAAATTCCTTATTTCACACAAGTCTCATTATGAGTTCTGCATATGCCATCTATTTATATTTCACCTATTTTAAAGAATTCCAAGCAATTATATCTATTAGGTGTCCCTCTACCTAATCATCAAGTGTCTTTGATACTGTCACCTCAGATATATTCACTGCAGCCAGACAAAAATATGTGTCCAATATGTTTTAGACATCTCCGACTTCTTGACATCTTGAGAACAGGTAATGGTGTGAACATACAAAAGCAATATCTTTGATGCTGACAGGACCTAAATCACATGCAGTGGACTGGTGTGTAGTATAAATTTCCACCACCTGCCAGAAATTCCTATGTTTAGGATTTTGGACTTTTGCTCTGTTACTAGGCAAGGAGCAGATTTTGCCTATCCTGGGCCTCAGTGAACTTTGGTGGGAAAGAGAAGAGAAAAACTGGCTCTCTTAGAAAGAAACTACAGTTGAAGTTGCTGGGAGGGAGCTGGATAGAGTTCAATGAGAAATGTTAAATGCAATACTTTGTCTATCCTTACAGTTCATCACTGCAGCCATTACAAGAGAGGGTTACAACTTATTTCTCTATTTCTGCATCTCACAGTTGTCCCTCCCCACAATCAAATCAGAAAGGTGGGAATGAAACTCTTCCTGTTTTCCACGTCTATTGCCACAGCATACCCTGGCACCTGTGTGGAGGAGTAGCCATGAAAGCTTTGTTTGACCCTGCACATCAAAATGCCTGCTTTGGGCCACTTGGAGGGAGCTCTTACCCCTCCTTTAGCTGTTACTGAAGCACTGTCCCTGTGAGTGCCCAGCGCGTGCTCAGAACAGTGAGAGTCCTCAGGGGATTTCAGTGCAGCACACAAAGAAAATCTGTATTAAGCTCACTAGAAGGAAGATTTATTGGAGACCAAACTTGGACACAACTTAAAATTTGCCTAGGGATGCTGGAACACATCTCTCTGAGACCAGACAACCATACTGCAAGTTCTCTTTGGAGATAAAAGAAGCAGTTTTTTCTAGGAACAGCTAAGAGGTTCAGTAAAAAAAGCCAAAGAATGAATTCTTCCCTAATTTAATTAATCATTTTAACTGTGACCTAAATATAAGGAAAATGTAATAAAATTATCAGGCTGAGACAAAGTGCTCTCAGAAGTGTTGGCTGGAAGTATTGAAATGTGGCAAAGTTGCGTGCAGCTGAGTATAGGCTGCTGTACTCGCTGTGTCTGTTTACGGCACCACTGCCACACAATGTTCCATGCATTGCAGGCATTTTAAATAGCTGTTTACTCTGTGCTGTCACCCACCACAGTCTCAGTTTCTGGAGGCCTCCCAGAGAGGCTGTGTTTTTGTAAGAGCTGTGCAATGACCATGTGGGCACTTGCAGCTTTTCCAGCCCTGAAATCTCTTAACAACAGTTCCCATGGAGCAAATATGTTATTGAAAGCGAAAGGCTGTTTAAAAATTTCCAGAGTGACAATCCTGCTTATACCAGCATTGCAGCAATCTGAAAACACATGGATTCCCGTCAAAGTAGAGATCTGATCCCCAAAAATGCATTTTTAACAGCTAAAAATCCTCAGCTAAACAACTAGAAATCAACAACTGCTGCTGCTCCTGTCCCAGTGGCAGCATTCATCCCAACTGCTGCCCCTTCCCCAGCTGCTGGCACTGGCCGCTCCAGTTGTGCCATCCCTACCCTCAGCTGTCCCCAGTGCCACCAAAGTGCCCTGCCCAGCATCCCAGCTCAGGGTAAAGGCCAGACACATCTTAAAAGTGACTGTGCAGGAGTCAGCAGGAGAGGTCTTTGCAGCAAAGCAGGCCCTGGGTGCTGAGCTGCACTTCAGGTTAGTCGTGCTGGGTTCCTGCTGTGCTCATGGTCATCCCATCAGTGCTTATGGGCTGGACAACACGGTTGCAGGGAGCTGGGCATGAGATACGAAGCAAAGGGTAGGAATAAATGGTTTCCTTGGAGTGGAGAGCTAACAGAGGGGAATGCTGAGGTGCTGTGCCAGGGTCAGCCAAACTTACTGCGTTTGATAATTTTCTAACAGAAACTGCACTGAAGTGACAGAAGGTTAAAAGCAGACCGGAGCAATTTAAGGAAGAGACCAACCAAACACCAGAGAACTGCTGTAATTATTTTAACTTAGACAGCATAAATCCAGGAAATTCATAAGTAATTTTAATTTAAAATATGTAAGCTGAGTTGTGGAAATGTCTTACACGAACAGCATAGAAACTGACTGCTTTTACTGAAGCTATGCCATAATAATACAGTGATGATTAATGCATAATAGATACTATGGCTTGAGATCAGAATACAATTACTGTAAATGATACATTAGATTTTTAAAAAATCATAATTTTGCCCCATTTTGACTCTAGATCTTTCAATCAAGTTGAATACATACAAGATTTGGAGAAGCTGCATAATAATATTTTTTCCTGCCTAAAAAAGTACTGATTTTTAATACTATATCTAGAGGAAAATACAATTTTAAATTAGTGTCATCACTTAAACATGTTCATGTATTTGTTTAGAATTTCATGTAAAATTTAATGTTTTCGTAGTCAATGCTGTAATTCCAAAGAAGCAAGATATAGTCTTTTTCTTTAGTGAGGAGAGCAGATTATTGCTTAACACGCAAACTCATCTCACCCTAAAGAAGAACCAGGACTTTTATAAAATTTGATAAAGGGAGTAAACAGTCGTATGAAAAAAATTTCACCTTTCTTTATCTACATCAGGTCTTATCAGCAGTTTCAAAGAAACATTAGCAAACTCAGAGAATGGGAACTGCAATGGGAAAGGAAATTCAATGTTGACAAAGTAACATATGCAGTAGGAATAATTTATATTTCTACTAAGCTTTAAATTTGCTATTTAAACCTAAAAAAAAGAAAAAAGCTAGACTGTTCCTCCCACCCAAGAGAAGCACAGCTACAAAAATTTTAAGATACTCAAGAAAACCTACTCTAAAAAAGCTACTCAAGAAAATCTACTCTAAAAAAACTACTTCAGTGGTGGTTCTACTGTATAGGATCACAAAACACTGCCACTTTTTGAAGGATAAGAACTGCTCCTGGGAATTAAGTAAGTGTAAAGAAATGTCTTCTAAGGAGACACAAACATTTTTGTTATTAATTTAAAAAATAAAAAAGCCATGAAAAAGTTACCCACAGTATCCAAATGTACTGTAAAGGGAAGCAAATCTTTTTTACCAAGTATTGAAACCTAAATATGGAAAATTGAAAGCTGATTGTGAGAAAAAATTTCCCATCCTACAAATTTCCTTGTGAAACTCATTTCTACAAATGGTTGTTAGAATCAGGAACTCAAAGGTATTCAAGGTAAGATGTGGATATGGAAACTACTCAGGGTTTTATAGTATAGCAACAACAAAGTATTTTAGAAGGGATATAGGCCTGACTGTCTCGTCATTAGCCTTATCTCCCATTGAAATGCAAACTAAAAACTACTGTTGAGGGGAAATACAGACCTGAATGGACCAGCCATCAGATTCAGCAAAACAAGATGGTGCTCACACTGCCACTGCTTCCCTGTTGTGGCATAGCCACCAGTGGCCTTTTTAAAAAAACATTTTCTTTAAAGCATGGTAACCTTTCACATATCCGAATATACCTTACAAATGAGACTAATTTCCCATTGTTGATATCTTCAGTTTTTGACATGAAGGCACCAAATCTGTAATCATCTGCCACCTAAAGCATGACTGTAATGGGGTGAAGCCACGCTTTTCTTAAATTGCATTCTAATCACAGATCTGTTTCTTAAAACAAGAAGAGATCATTAGATATTGTAACATTACCTGACTTATTATACAGGTCGATAGCATCAGATGGAACCTGTTTTGCAGTCCAGTTCCCTTTTTACTTTTCATTGATTCAGACAACTGTTTCACATGTTCATACTGGAGATTAACATATTTGGATGTTGGCTTGTATTAGTTACAAGCATGTTTAGACAGTTGCTTTTTCTTTGATATGTGTTGACCAAGGCGACTCTGAAAGTAATAACGTTGCTTAGCAAAATGTATTTCAAACTAAAAGAGGGTAAATTTAGGTTAGATTTATGGAAAAAATTCTTTATTGTGAGGGTGGTGAGGCAACGGAACAGCTTGCTCAGAGAAGCTGTTAATGCCCCATCCTTGGCAGTGTTCCAGGGGCAGGTGTCCCTGCCCATGGCAGGAGGATTAGAATTAGAGGATCTTTAAGGTCCTTTCAACCCAAATGATTCTATGATAATCACATTTGGAGATTGCTTGTGATGAGGATTTTAATAGAGCTTTCAATGCTGCGCGTGAAAGAAACTTAAATGACAAAAATGTTTGTGTCTCCTTAAAGAGACATTTCTTTACACTTACTTAATTCCCAGGGGCAGTTCTTGTAAAGGGAAGCTTAGGTTCAGTTCCTTGCTTTAAGTGAAATAAGATTTCTTTGCTTAAGCTCAGAATTATGCTAATATGTACAACTAATTCTCAAGAAATCTGCCTTCAAACATGGATTCCCTGAAATTTTTAGACTTAACTCCAAGGCAAATAACCGGCCTCTCAGTGATGGTCTTCTACCAGTCTCCTAGCTGGATGCCAATACATACACGGAACTGTAAAAGGGGGACTTCTGGGGGAAGGCAATTCAGGGATCACAACTGTGGTGTCTGGAAGAAAAGACATTACAGGTTGCTTGCCACAACCTTCTTGACACAGTACCTCCCTCTGAACGTGAGTTGGTGCACCCTGAGTTAGAATGATTCAGCACTGCAGCATCAACGCCATATGACTCTCCCTATTAGGAACACCTGTTGATAATTTAACAGCCTGAAGAACAGCTGAAAAATGAGACTGGGTGCTGGCAGCCAGCACATCTATTCAGCAGTAAATCTTTTCTCCTCAGTAGAAATGCCTCTTCAAGGCATTTGCTACTACACTCTTGTTTACGATGGCTTAGCTCTGTCGGCATTTGTGTGTGAAAAGCACACAGGAAAAGAAGAAAAGGAGGCAGAGGCAGTGTATTATCATCCAAGGTAAGAGAAGGCTGCCTCTATGGCACATCAAAACTAGGATTAATCACACATATGTAAAAACAAACAAAAAACCCCCAACAAAAGCTAAAAACAAAATAAACTTAACAACAAAAGAAAACTTTTCTATTTTAAAAAAAAAAAAGTCCCCCAAGGATATTTTAAATGGAGGACAGAACTGAGAGGCAAAACAGATACTTCCTACAAGAAGAAATAATAGAGGGCTGATCTAATCTTCTTCTAGTCCCCTAGGAGAGAGATGTGGACATCTCTTTTACTGGGGCCTTTGATGGAAAGTGTTGAAAGGTTTCACTTCAATTCAAATGTGGAATAAGCACATATATGAAATAGTCTCAGTTCCTTAGCACTTTGGACATCCTGTTTACTAGCTTTCTAACCCTCCACTGGCTGGTGAGCAGGGGGCTGAAAGGTACCTGCACGACTCAACCTAGTTGTAGCACTCCACCAAGATGCTTGCAGCCATGTGCAACACTAATAAAAATATAGTCCAGGTATGACATCTAGGTCGAGGTTGTTGTTGTGAATCTAACCATGTTAAGTTAAATCTAACCAGGTTTAATCTCTGACAATTCTAGATAAATGTCCAGCTGTGAGATTTCACCAGAGCATATTTTTGAGAGCTAAAGGATGGAAATTTATTATTCAGATAGCGCTGGCTTGGAGGGAGAGGACACTGATGCAAATAGTCAGCAATAATGGCTGTACATCACAGCAATATTTATTTGTGGTTTCTTATGTCAGTAGGGAATCATTGCTTCTCTTTTGGAAGCCATCCTATTTCAAAGGATGTAGCCACAAACTTCATCATGGCAATTACAGTCAACATTAACAAGGTCTGAGCAGCCTCTGACACATAGCTGAGTTTAGAAACAGAGCACTGAAATTACATCAGGCCCATATGACTTTTTGACAGTGCTAGACAACATTGTCTATTCTATTTGAAATTAAAAATAAACAAAAATGTCCATAAAAGAATATTTGAACCATTTTACAAAGCTTTATAAAAGTCACAGTTCCAATTTCCACATATAAATCTCAATGATTTGGAGAAAAATGCTAAGAAGATAATGCTTCATGGAAATTTCTGCTCAGACTGTTGTGGTAGCCTCAGATATATCCCTCTTCTTAATTTCTCTTTTTGATAAGAAGTTTTACATCCTATATTCAGAGTACGGGCATTTACTCGCACTTTGAGCGTAGACAGAGGTTTTTTCTGAAATTCCTCATTCCCACACACCTTTGGACTCTCTCTTTGACACATTTCATAGAATCATAGAATGGGTGGGCTTGGAAGCGACCTTAAAGATCATCTAGTTCCAACCTCCTTGACATAATCAGGGATGTCTGTCAGGAGATGAGGTTGCTCAGAGACCCATCCAACCCTGTCTTGAACACTTCCAGGGATGGGACATCCACAACTTTTCTGGGCAACCTGTTCCTATGCCTCACCACCCTCATAGTAAAGAATTTCTTCCTAACATCTAATCTAAACCTACTCACTTTTAGTTTAAAGCCATTCCTCCTTGTCCTGTCCCTACATACCCTTGGAAAGTTTCTCTCCGTCTTTCTTGTAGGTTCCCTCCAGGTACTGGAAGGCCATAATTAGGTCACCCCAAAGTCTTCTCCAGGCTGAACAATCCAAATTCTTCTTAGGCTTTCCTCATAGGAGAGGTGCTCCATCCCTCAGAAACAGATACAGTATTCCAGGTTGGCTCTCACCAGAGCAGAGCAGAGGGGCAGAATCCCCTCCCTTGCCCTGCTGGCCATGCTGCTTTTGGTGCAGCCCAGGATACAATTGGCTTTCTGTGCTGCAAGTGCA
Organism: Corapipo altera; assembly: GCF_003945725.1. NCBI lineage: Eukaryota > Metazoa > Chordata > Aves > Passeriformes > Pipridae > Corapipo > Corapipo altera. Next base: position 6,864,185 of record NW_020884908.1, read on the forward strand.
CATTGCTGGGTCATGTCCAGCCTCTCATTCACTAGCTCTCCCAAGTCCTTCTCCTCAGGCCTGCTCTCGACCTGTTCATCCCACAGCCTGATTGATACTGGGGGTCACCCTGACCAGGTGCTGCAGTTTGCACTGGAAGCCTCCAATACTGCCAAAAAAAAAGCACTTCTCCTTCTCTGGCCAGCTCTTACTGCAAAACAAATTCAACTTAAAATTAGGTCCAAGAAAGAATAGGATTTGTCTCAAAGGTACTGATAGCACACACACTGGCTAAAGACACTTACAAATGCACTTATAAAGCCATAGTTTTCAAACAGTCATTTTCAAAGTTTTGGATTAGACCTCTGAATATTTATTCTGTGGAAGAAACAACTCATAGTTCTCACTGTAATGGGGAAATAAAGAGTTTAGGGAAAGAATAAAGTTAGTCAAGAGACCCAGCTGTACAAGAGTCATAGAAAAGGTAGTGTAAGGAAGCAGCAGTTTCTTATCAAGCCTGTGCTTGTTAGTTGTTAGAGGTCACAAGAGGTCTGCTTGGACAACAAGCAGAGGTCATTAGGATTTCGACATCATTATTAGTGATGGGTTCAAAAACTGAAACCCCTTACTTAATAAGATCACTGGAGATTCAAAAATAAAAAAATAAAAAAAAGAGATAGGGAGACAGAGAGGGAGAGAGTGAAAAATTAAAGCATTAAAACATGCAGGCTTGCCAATTGACATTTATAATCATATTTTGAAACTCGTGCCAGAGTAATATGTCTACTCATCTGTAGCAAGATCTGAACATTCAGCTTGGTAACATTTAGGGATTTTATTTTGAATGTTTTACTATGTCACTAATTGGGTTTTATTTAATAATCCTTTTCTCATATGGCTAATCTTAGAGGAGGAAGTGTGAGTTTTTTAAATCTTTTAACTTATTTTATATTGTGCCACCTAATGTTCTAATTGGATGTGTTTCACTGAATAATATAGAACTGAGTTAGGAATGGTTTAGTCATCTTGAATATGCTGTTGTAGTCCAGGAAGAGGATAAAACAGTGAGAGTTCAATTTTAACATACTTATTAATATTTTAGAATAAAAATATTCTAAAAGTACATTAAAAACTGGTGTCCATCCTCAAGTTAGTCATTGTGGATAAGGATAAATCTTATCTCTGCTCATTTAAATAAGTTCTGGAATCACTGCTAGCAGGAGTATATTTTTTTTAAGAATGTATGAAATGAACTGTGACCCATTTGAATAAAATGGAGATGGGCCAGTTTTAATAAGAGGATTTTGTTCTCTTTTTTCATTTCCATGAAGACCATGAAAAATTGGGCCAAAATAATTGGCTGCCTCTTTTGGCTGGATTTCTATGCACGGAATGGATAAATAACACTTATGCCTTGTACCAGCACATGGCTTGAAGCTACAAAATGAGCTCCTATATGTTTCCATTGGAGGCCAAAAACAATTTAAACATCAATGACCTCAATGGATTTTTGGATCAGACTACTTGGAAATAAAGCATAGAATTAGGTTGGACTATCTCTGTCCAAATTAGAGTGAACACATTTTTCACCACTCTTTTGAATAGCAGCAAAGGGAGAATTAGGAATGCAAACAAGAGCTTTTTCAAAGACCCCACCAGTTTTAGAAAAATACCTAATATGATTGAGAATTCCTTTCATACGAATTCAGATTTTTATAAAATATTGTCAAGTAATTGGTCTGTTTTCTTCACAAAAGTAAATAATACATTTAATGATAAGAGCTTAAAAATACTTTAGAAGATTCTTAATGCAATTTTTGTTCCTTTAGGACAGGATTCATGTCATGTAAGTTTCATCATCTGAAAACCGGTCTTTTGTCTCAGTTAGACACTCTTTGGACACTTTTTGAAGGAATTTTGAAAATCTTAAAGCCAATTCAGCCCCGTGAGGAATGGTGGATTATTTTGTACACATATCATAAAAGGGAGAGCAGAGAGAAATAGTTTGGATAAGTTGTCAAACATTTTAAACTAATCATGTTAAGCAAAAAGAACCCAGTTCTCCATAGAGATGGAAAGGCCTGCTTTAAGCTGCCAAACAGTTACAATTGAACTCCTGTCTTAGAGTTATACCATTATAGATGAAATGGAATAATTAAATAATAATACAGGAACTTATAAAAGTTCTTGGAAATCATTTTTCAGTCTGTTCTTGTTACAGGAAAGTCTGTTATCTGAAGCCATTTCAAGGCTTTTAGTAATGTACGATTTATGGATTGCCTTGGGTCATGAGGATACACACCTTAAAAATAACTAGTGAGAGACAGAATTGAAGGTTACAACCATAGGGGAAAGTGTTTTCTTCTGATCTCATTACGTAATCGAGGCCTGCCTCAATTTTGAGACTGCTCTCATTTGTGGAAACAAAGACAAAAGCTTTTCTTGGGAAAGGAGAAAAATTTGAACGTGGGGAGAGTCCTGCTAAGAATAAACTTCTCTTTCTATTAAGACCAGCATACAAGGAAGGAAAGTAATCTCCAATAATAGAACTTGTGGCTGTTTTCAAGAAATATGAATCTCTTTAACCCTTGCAGTCTGTTCCAGAAGACGAGTGCTAAACCCAGGGTGAAGGAATTAATGGGTAGCACGCAGCAGAAAGTATTTGTGTTCAGTGGAACAGATCACATGATTTTTAACCTTCTTAGATGGGACTTGCATGAGTATGTATGAGTAGTTGTTTACGGGAGAGAGAAATTATATCACAAAATAGCATAGTTGATATTATTTACCCTTTCACTTCTTATTATTTCTTCATAATAGATGAGTATCATAGTGAGAAAAGAGAAAAAAATCCTAATGGTTCATAATAAGTCCCAGACCTTGAAAAAAGCAGAGTGACAACATAAATCTAATGAAAATATGATATAGTTAAATGGTCTAATGAAAGGTGTCCCTACCTACAGCAGGTTAGTTGGAACTAGATGATCTTTAAGGTCCCTTCCAACCCAAGCCACTCTATGATTCTATGATATAACACCTTCCTTCACATTAAGAGCTCTTTAGTAAGTTAGTATTATCAGACCTAGAAAAGAAAATTCTGAAAAAGAAAAAACAGATAAAAATGAGAATGCCCAGGACAACACTACCATCAGCTTTTCTGGCATTATATACAGAGATTTCTCTAGTAAATTGAAATTAATTGCATGAGTTCTCATTCAATAGGATCTCTGGTACAGTATTTACAAGTCAGAGATTTCCCACACTGTGTAACTTCCAGTCTTCAGTGGCAATGGGGCACTATAGCCGGATCAGACCACATTAGCCACCCCAGTGTATGTTTATCTGGGCAACCACAGAAATACTTTGAAACTAATGGGCAAGGACTGCTGTCTCAAATGTTTCTGCAGAACCATGACCCAGGTATGACATTGGGATGGCTTATTTGCATAGAAACATTGGCAGTTGTAGCTACTGTGAGTAAGGAGAAAACAAAACCAATTCTATTTTAGTTAAGCTGGTATAATGTCAATATCAGAGAGAACTGTTTGGGAGAAAAAGTAGCTCTGTTCAGCAGTAACAACCCTTTACCTCACGGCACTAAAAAGAGGCGGACATGTGTTTTTCCCAAATTAGAGGGTGAAGGGATTTTCTTGCCACTTTCTTTTTTTTTTTCCTTCTCCTTTTGAAAAAAGAAACAAAACAAAAATGGTTCTGCAAGTTTCACCAGGGGAAATAAAAGAAGAGGAGAAAGATCAACTTACTTTGGGTTCTTGCCCTTGCACCCACACACTAAACAAAGGAATACTGAGGACAGAGTTCTAAATCACAGGGGAAAAGCATCAAAGCCAAAATAAAATCTTCTGACTGAATTGCAATGTTGCCACTTTCCATGCCCTTTCTGAAATACTTTAGAATGAAAATGTTTCATTTGCTTGTTCTGGGTTTTGTGGGGTTTTCTTTTAGGGAACAAAAATGACAGGAATCTGTAGGGAACATTCTTACCTTCGTGGTCCCAGGCCAGTTGGAGTCATGGGGCAGAGAGGAGAGAGTGTCCTGAGTTTAGCATGTACCATCACACATGTTAATAACATCCATGGTTATACATAGGCAGTGCCCCTTGAATGTGCAGTCAGTGAGGAGGAAGAAAAGGTAGAATAGCATGGAAGCCCATCTAATGCCTGTTGACTATTCCCTGCTGGTTTATCACCCAACAAGCCAGCAGTCTGACAGAACCTAACTTTCGAAGAGCTGTGTAGTGAAAGGATTTGTTGTGGTACTGAAGTTAGGGACATTCACTTGATAAGGGTGTCAGTTAAGGATAGTAAGTCTCCCTGATGACAGTGCAGTTCTGTGGGAAGCTAGAAAAGCACAAAGCTGCTGATAAGAGTAGCTCTGGCAGGAATAGGTAACTGTGGGTTGAAACAATCATGATTCATGATTAAATTATGAAAGCTAATAAAAAAATCCTGTGGGCAATCTCTGGACCTCTAGGGTCTTCAAAGCCTCTCACAGAAGTCTCTCATTATGAAGAAGGGTATAATATAAAGACAGAGAATGATTTTTAAGGGATCTGAGTGGGAATTTGGTGGAGTGGTCTCCTGTGAAATTCCGTGATTGGCACAGAATTCCGTGGTCTTTCTCATGACATATCCCTGTGAGGTTGGCTTGTTTGGTAAGTCTGTTCAAGCAGGTTAGGATATGCTTTCAGATCTCAATAACAAATCAGAGTGATTAGGACTCATCAAAAAATCTTGCTTTGACACGCTCAAGAGCAGAGAGATGCTGGGTGTCCTGCCCTCCTCCTCCCATTTCCCTTCTTCCCTGCTGCAGCCAGATGCATTTGAAGAGTAGACATGGTCAGACAGAGAGGCTCCATGTGGGTCACAGTGGGAGATGCTCTTGGACTGGGCAATATTAAGGTGGTACAGCAGGAAGCAGGAACAGTAGCTTTAATGTAATCATAATCCATATATTTTCCCTGAAGCATGAGAATCTGATAATACTCAGTGCTTGCTGAGCTTCCCAGTTTGGCCATAGAACATGCAAGGTTTATGTGAATCGCTGTCAGAGGGCAAGTTTAAATTGTGATAAGTTGCCTATACGTAAAAGCAGTATTTCTGCATCAAGTAATAATGCTATGTTTCTCAGGAAAGGAGTGGTTGAAATCTATCCCTTGTCACACAGTAACACGCACAATAAATGTAATTTTGAATCCATTACAATGCTGCCAAATACATTAAACAAAAATATACAGAGGATTTATTCACCAGAAGATTTACAGATTTCCTGAGTAGTACATCATTATCAGAACTGTCAATTTGAAAATAAAAATTGTCAAACCATCACTGAAACACCATAAAAGCTGTGACAGACATACACAATAACTACCAAGTTTTTAAAAATAAAACCCTCAGCAAACCCTCTCCACACAATTATCACCTCTGTAGACTATCAGGGATACGGTGTAGGGTACCAAAGAGAAGTCCAGTATCCAACATAGTTAGTACTAGCACCAATCCAATTTTTAAGTGCAGTGTTGAAAAGCAGACTGTTGTGCATTTAATTATGGGATCCAGAGGGGCTAGCATCCAAAAGAGATAAAATCCCAGCTAAAACATGATCATTTGTTCTCACATTGATGTGGTTTGGATTTGGATCCCTCATTGGGCTCCTACGTGGTGAGCCTCACACTTGCTAGCCTCCTTGGTTAAGCTGAGAGAAAGGCAAAAAGTTGTTTTATCATACTCTGTAGGTAATTATAAAATAGGAGATTCTGCCACATAGCTTCAGGTAACCCTTTCCTACCTAAAAGCTTACCAGGCTGACATGTTCAAATTCCAGGAAGCCAGTCCCATGCCTTCCTTTGATTGGAGAACACTACAGTGCCTTCTTTCCCTTCCACATCCTTTATGACCACTCCACCCCGTTATTTCCTGGTAGCCACAGGATTATACTGCAATATTGACTCACAAGCAAAGTCTAGGGCTATTGCTTGATCATTTTGCAATAGTTTAAGCACACCCTTCTCACCTCCCAGATCTTGCAGATTTTCCTGATTTATGACTTGACCCTCAAAGGACATCTGACAGTTAAAAACAAACAGGCACAAAGTCCACATAAGTGATTCTGTACACGGCTGATCTGAAATCTGATAGTATAACATATACACTGTGCTGCCCTATTTCCCTAATGCGGTCTTTTCATCCTGCCTGTCCACTCTTTGAAGATAGGTGAGGCTTTTAGAAGGAGCCCAGGATCATTCACTTTGATATAGCTCCCTCTTTGCACCATGTGAGCTCTCTTTTCCAAGAAGCCTGTTTCCTGTCTTGTTCACTAGCTGAGCCAGATCCACTTGCAGCAAAAGCATGCCTCACTTTCATTCCCACAAGACTGGTACCCCTTATCACATCTTTGCCATTACATTTTTAAGATGCTACACCAAACACCTGTTCACAGGGAAATTCTTGTGCTGTAGGCCTGGTCTCTTGCAGGAAAGGTCTGTGCTGTTAGCATCTCCCTGGGCTTCTGCTTGGATGAAAGTAATTTATTGCACTCTTCTTCACGTTAATTACATGTCCACTCTTGATAAGATTTCACTGACTGAAGCAGTAAAAGATGACAGAGAAACCAGCCAGTGTCTATTAAAAAATAATTTGTAGTTACACACTTAGAAGCATGAAGAGATCTGAATAGGTTGTTTATGAACAGATGAGGAGGAGTCATAATGAATTCCTATGGCTGAGAGTTGAAGCAAGACTACTAAATGATTTGGCAGGGGCTATGATTTCTGTGCCATCTGAAATTGCCATAATAAACTTGCAAGTTTATCATGTTGGGTCCTCTTCTCAGGTTTGTGTCCAGAGGCAGGAGGGATTGATTATCAAAATATAGCTGGCTTAAAAACGGTGGCTTTATTTTATGGAGGGATATGGTGGCAGTTTCACTGCAAAACTATTTCAGAGGAACTTGGTGCCTGCACATAATGTTACATCTTGAAGAAGGTCAACAGTAAAATAAAGAGGACTTTTCTTTTAAATGACTGACTGGATTAAAAGAAAATAAAGGGACTCATGTTTGGTCAGTATTTCTTCGGGAGTTTGGAGATTTGGATGTGAGGGTCTTTATTCTGGAATCTAATGAAGGCAACGCTAAATTGAGTGTCTCTTCTGAAACCCCTGTGTTGGGGATCTGGAGTTCTGAAGTAAGTGACTAAACCTAGTGAAAAGTTTGAAGTGTTGTGACACAAAATTGAATGGAATTACTGCAGCGTAGCAAGTTCACTGTGGTTTAGATTAACGCATTAGTTTAATGCATTTTAGATAACATTTGCTGGTGGCAAAGGCCACTGCTATAGTCAGTTCCTGTAGCTCTGCTGATGTCATTAAGCTGCAGTAATTCATTTGTCTATCATCATGCTAAGCTTTTCCCGGCTGATGGTGTATCCCAGATTATGATCAGTTTTGTGATATTAGACTGCAACAACTGACCTTCTGTTTGGTTGCAAGTTTATACAGCTTTGTAAAATGCTATTTGGTCACTTAATACCATGTCTTGTTAATACCATCCTTAAACTCTGGTACTCTGTAGACTGATTTGAGCTGATGCCCTGAATGTCCTGGCCTGATTATTTATTCTTGCTGAATCTGTATCCCAGACATGCATTCCTTTGTATTTCTCCCTGTTACACTTGCAATATCATTATTTATTAACCCCATTTGATGGTGAAGAAGTGAAAGTGAAGAAGCGATAAAGAGCGAGACTTTGAAGAACCCAGCAAACTTGGTCCTGCTTTAAAAAGGAAAACTGCAGTGGATAGGGTAACAGCGTCAAACTCTCTCAAGCACAAACACCACTTGTTTATGTTATTACTCCCTTTTGCGCAGGAAAATCCCAAAAGCTGAATCAATTTTTGCAGTACAAACATAATTTGGCTTGATTTGCACGTTGTTGTCCTTTTGAAATCCTGGCAGCCAGAGATAGGTGTCCTGCTTTGGCTGTGGACATCTGGTCACCCTCAAATGGAGCCAGTAATGCTAATTAATTCTAGCAGTACACAATGCCTTGTTCTGTACTGTCATAATTCACTGAAGGCAGTGAAAGCTATACCCCTCTCTGTGAGGTTTCAAGCAGGCACGTGACTGGAATATTATTCCATCTGTATTTCACGTTCTTCGTTAGCCCTCATTTACCTCAAAGGAAAGTTCAATTGCTCATACTTGGGATAAACAGCAGGTTAATTTATCTTGCTGAATAGACCTTTAACCAGTAGGAAAGCTTAATATTTTCTGAAAACACTGCCAATTTTTTTTTTATTACATATTAACTGAAAAATAGTTTAAATAAACAACTACCTTATCTTCACTTCCTGGGCATCCACCACTGCTCCAAAACCTCACAAACAAAAATCAAAACCAATACCTTTCAGTTCCAGTAAGGTTTAGCTGTCTAATGGTCTTAAGTGTCTTTGAAAATGCCTGATTTAATGGAAGAAGTGTTCTAATATGAAGGGTAACAAATACTTTATATCGGCAGAAAAAGATAGTAATTTAAGACTCTCAATTGCTTTATTTTAAGAATCTGGGGGTAAAGTGACATTTTCAGTACAGGTACCAATTATTTATGTATTCAGCTTCTTCCATCACTGGATTTATCTCCATTCCAGAGTGTTGCACAACATGCTTTTAAGAGAAAAATTCAGCTAGCGAAACCCAAAGCTGGATGGCAAGGCATGGCTAAACGAAAATATTATTTCAGTGACAAGTGTGATATAACAGATTTGGGGGGAGGGATGGGTGATGACAACAGAGGGGCTCAGTAAACACACCCACAGACTTAATTCTCATGCACACTAGACCATACTTTTAAAGCAAATTTACTGGCTTTCTAAATTTTCCTGTTGGATATCACCAAGTATTGTGATGGCAGCAGCAAGGGAAGGGTGAGTGATAACTCAACAGTAATTTCCCTAGTGTCTGTAAATAACAAACATTGTTAGTAAATGAGTGATGGAGGTCAATGGGCCATACAGTCATTAGATGGTTTAATGATATGCTGCAGGTTATCTCAGGGCACAGTGCACTAATGACATTCTCAGCCTTCCCTGCAGCAAATAACCTCTGCAACCCAAGATAAGCAGTAGCATAGCACAACACAACACAATACCAAATGACACCAACAAGAAAATTTCTCTTCTATTTGACATTTAATGTGCTAGTATCAGTCAAAATCTGTCCTGATAAGAGCGCTGTCCTACTAAAATATGTTTTTACTAACTGAGAAGTTATTAAAGGGCAGAAACCAAAAGTCCTTAGACTTTTGGCCTATGGGTAGAAAGGTAATAGTTGGAGAGAAATGCCTAGCATGAAGCATCTTGCTTTGTTTTCCTGACTGTTCCTTAGTCCTTGCAAAAGTATAGTCCAATGAGTAAAAGTATGAACTGTATGGTCTGTTTTGTGCCAGAGGTTATAGTAAAGGTCATAGTAGACCAAACAATCTGAGTCTTTGAATTTATGAAAACTTCTGGGTTACTTGTCAATGGGAGATTTAGGAGTAGGATGGCAGTTCAAGTTGACTTGGCATGAGTGTGTTAGTTAGGTATACAAAGGTAAAGTAATTTTAGCATTACCCCAGAATGTAAAGGAACACCTGGGTCCAGCTAGCCAGTGGAAAACACTGATTTTTGTCAGCCTGACTATAGCATCAGTAACACCATACTGTGTGCATACACCCCACTTTGCTTAAACCAGCAGACCACATTCAGCATTTTCTCTTTGTTACTCCTTCTGTGTCAGTACAGAGAGATGACTGTTCAGCCCCTCAATGACTGTGGATGGTATAAAGTAAAACAAGAGATGTTAGACCATGAAAAACAAAGGCACGAACGACACTGTGGTAAAGAAAGGACAAGGCATCACAGACTTAGGGTTTCTCAGAAGAGACACGATAAATGAAACAGAAAGAACTCACCTAAATTCCTCTGTGACAAGGACGTTTAAATATAGCTGGTATATCTATTATTTAATTGATTTAAAGTTCAATATTTAATTCTTTCATAAAACAGTGTTTATTCAGCATTAACAAGTTTGCAATTTAAAAGCAAAAAATGGAGTAGAAAAACAATCTGAGACCACCATTGTATTACCTCTAAGGACCTGGGTTTAAGGGCCAGAAGTTCTCTCTTTTTTTCCTCTCCCAAATCTCATTAGCTAAAGATTAGGCACCAAGTACAACATTTGTTTCAGAAAGGCAGATTCACATGGTGTGCTCTAGGTACTGACACTTTGAAGGACACAAAGTGAAATCTATTGAAACAGCCACAGCTTAGTAAGAACAGACACAAGTGGTTTTTGTACGATGATAGCTGTCACTGTGAATGGAAAGAAGGACAATCCAATACAGACAACACATGTATGAGACAGTAGACAGGGTAGTGCCAACCATAGAGGATTCTTCTAATTTGGATGGGATTGGTTACAATAATTTACTGTCCTGCTCTGGAATATACTGAATTTTTTTTATTGAAGCTTTCTTATCTGCAGGGCTTAATTAACCAGGATTTTATTTGGGGCGGGGGGAAGGCGCAATGGAGGAGGAGTAGGAGAAGTTGTCTTAAACAGGAGTAATTCCCTTTAAAACCTTTCTTACTCTACAGCAATCACTCACATAATTATATATGATACATTCTGGTGTAAGTCAACCTTTGGTCTGCTCTACACGGGGGAAATTAACCAGCAGAGCTATTCTGTAATAACTTCCATTATTGCTATTTTGGTATAATTTAACTATTCTGGAATAACTCCCCAGTGAAGACATTCAGTTCCAGAATAAAAGCAATTTTATTCCAGAATAATTAGTCTGCTTCCAAGGGGGAATAATCTTTCCAGAATAAAGTAATTTTTATTTCAGAATCAAATATGCAGGGAGTTACTTGGGCATAGCTGCCCAACAAAGTTATTGTAGTGCCAGTTAATTTTCTCATGTATGCAGAATTGTTGGTAGCCTCCAGCAATGATGTGTCTTGTTATATTTATCTGTGTTTACATTCTAATCTGCATAAAATTAAGCACTAAGATCTAGTGTTGAATGTGCTAAGTTGTGTGAATTTTCTTTTTTACCTTGTCTCACACATAGACAGTTCAAGATTTTGTAATAAACACATATCTGATCCGAAGAAAAGAAAGAATGTTTGAATATGTCCTCTGTGTAAATTGTATGATATGTCAGTGCAATCTGAAGGTTTTTTTCTACAGTTTACAAAAATAGTCAAACAAAAAAACACGTATACATGTGTACACAAAACTATTTTGAATTTGAGAATTGACTTGGTAAACTCGTAAAATGATTGCAAACACAACTTTAAAGTAATTATACAGAACAGATCCTCTGTATAAGCTATGCTGAGGCACATGGAGGATGGGGAGGGGGTTCAAGACAGCCAGTACAGCTTCACCAAGGAAAAATATTCCCTGACCTACCTAGTGGCCTTCTATGATGGAGCGACTACATCAATGGACAATGGAAGAGCTATAGGTATCATCTCTCTGGACTTCTGCAAGGACTTTTATATTGTCCTGCATGACATCCTCCTCTCTAAATTGGAGAGGTTTAGATTTGGTGGGTGGACTCTATGTGGATAAAGAATTGGGTAGATGTTTGCATCCAGAGAATGGTCAGCACCTCTATGTCGAGATGGAGACCAGTAATGAGTTCTGTCCTCAGGGGTCTGTATTGGTACCAGCACTGTTTAATGTCACAGAATGAGTTGGAAGGGACCCACAAGGATCCTGTTAATAGCCTGTACTGGGCTCAAACCCATGACCTTGATGTTATTAGCACCAGGCTCTAACCAACTGAACTAATTTCAGGGCCATCTTCATCAATGACACAGACAGTGGGACTGAGTGTACTCTCAGCAAATTTGCTGATGATACCAAGCTGAGTGGGGCTGTTGGCACCCCTGAAGGATGGGATGGCATCCAGAGGGATTTGGACAAGTTCGAGGAATAGGCCCATGGGAACATCATGAGCTTCAATAAATCTAAGTGCAAGGTTGGGGCAACCTCAGGTTGGGGTAACACCTGGGTTGGGGCAATCCCCTCTATCAATACAGACTGGGGGATGAAGGCATTGAGAGCAGCCCTGCAGAGAAGGACTTCGGAGTTTTGATGGATGAAAAGCTGAACATGAACCAGCAACATGTACTTGCAGCCCAGAAGGCCAATTGTATCTGGGCTGCACGAAAGGAGCACGGCCAGCAGGTCGAGGGAGGTAATTGTCCCCCTATATTCCACTCTCATGAGCCCCCACCTGGAGTACCGTGCCCAGCCCTGGGGTCCTCAGCACAGGAAAGTCAAAGAAAAAGCACAGCACAGTTACCAGAGAAATTGCTTCTAAGAAAAGTAACTCTGTTGCAGATGAAAACATACCTTGGTATAAGTTCGCTGCTTGTGGCCTAAGGCTTTAACAAATCCAGCTACTCAAGCAAGTAGCGCTGAGGAAACACCACACTGAATCACACAGTATTATAATGTTACATAATTCATTCGACTTAAAACTTTTTTAAGCTGAACAGTAGTATCTCTCAACAATGGATTTAAACGAAAGGAGGGTACATTCAGACTCTATAAAAGGAAGAGGTTTTTTACAATGAAGGCAGTGAAAAACTGGATTTGATTACCCAGACAGGTGGTAGTAGGTTCAAACACGGACATTTTTAAGATCAGGTTGGAAGAGGCTTTGAGCAACCTGATCCCCAGTTGAAGATGTCCCTGCTCATTGCAGAGGGGGTTGGACTAACTGATCTTTAAATGTCGCTTCCAAGCCAAACTGTTCTATGATTCTATGGTTTTATATTTCAGTCATAGTAAGGTTGCAGTCGGAATAAGCCAGCACAAAAGCTGAAACTTTGAGACAACCTTAATTAATGGATTTTCATAATTGTAGAGAGCAATAATTTTGTTTTATGACTGAACAAATTTTTCAGTAGTATTCACTAGTATTTTGGCATTGTCTTAACCAGTGATATGGCAAAAGCTGAAGTTCCCAGATTTAGCATCTGATTATAGTTCAGACTACAAAGAGCTACCAGAAATTTGGAGATGCTTCCCTACCTGGTTAGACAGAGACTTCCTCTGAACTGCTTTGATATTAAAAGAAACATTCCCATTACATATGAGTAAAATCCTAACTCTGGGACAAGATGAAAATGAGTAAGTATTTCATAAGAATTTTTCAGTTCCCCTTGTTTCAGTTATGGGAAACGGGACATAAAAGCAAACAAACAGACAACAGTCTTACTTAACCTTAAACAAACTTTTGTCTATAAATTCAAAGTTTAAACAAAGAAAAATTAAAACTAAATGACATCTCTTACATACAAACAATGTTGTTTTGTTTCAGTTCAGATGAGAGAGTGAAGTTGATAAGCCAGTATTTATTTAAGGTTAGAAATGTTCTTTCACAGTTATTCTACTGTCTGTGAAAATCATCTATTTTGAGTAGGATCCTGACAGTTGCTGAGCTTCTTCTGTCAGGCACTCAGCACCTGTCAGAAGCAAACCCTTAGGTAATTTTTTTTTTTTTTTTATTACACAAATTTATATATATTCTGTGTTAAGCGAATTGGCAGGTAGACAGACTGGTGTGTATTTTGAAGAAACAGCAGATTGTTCTTCCACAGCATAGTTATAGACTGCTTTCACCATCATTAAAACCCGTTTTAACTTTATCCAATAATTTTCTTCCATTTCTATTGGAATATCTTAGACTGATAATTGTACGAATCATGCTTAAAATGAATAAGGACATTTCTGCAAAGTCTGAGAAATGATAATTAGAATTATTCTGGATTTATAATAAATTTTTTAATCATCTGTTCTTCAGTTACTTCACATTTTCACTGCTCTCACCTTGGGATAAGGTGTCTGTATTCAGCATGCAAAGTTTATATCTAAATTAATTAAGGAATTGAATTGGATTAGTTGGGGATCTTTTAGGGGGGCTGCCAATGATTTCAGGGGTAAAATCTCCAGCTGTATATATGATGCCTACCTTGGCTTTAAGTTTGTCAAGACACAGAGTACACTATTGTCAGGTGACAATGTAAATTGATGCAAAACGAAACTCAGTCTTGCTCTCCAGATTTAATCTAGAGTATGTCTTCTGCACATCTCTCCATTCTATAATTAATTAAAAGTCCATCTAAACAGTCCCACCTGGGAAACATGAGATATAAGGCTGATAAAAAACCAACACTTTACAACACAAGGAGATTTCCTCTGGATAAACAGCATAGTTATAGGAGTAGAGAAGAATGTATGTATATGCATATTTAAAATTATTTACATTCTGATACATTTCATTCAGAGTTGTTTTCATTTAACAGATGGAGCGAGTTTTGCAAACAGTGTTTGCACCTGTGGTGTGAAGTAGCTCTTTCTGGCAATACATTTTGGTGAGAGTAGACCTACAAAGTGATCAGTATGACATTACTGTGCTCTCTCAGAAGTAGCTTTCTGAATGTTAAAAATGGAAATCTGACTTTCTTAATTGAAAAAAAAAAAAACCGACCAAAACCAACTAATAAAGCAATATGATGAGCCACTCCCTTGTAAAATTGTATATTCTATTTCTGACAATGATGACTGAAACTGGCACACTTACTCTGGCTTTAGCTACATCATTCAAAAATAGCCCATTTCTTTTGACTTTCAATTATTTTAATTTTGCCTGGGAATTTTGCATGCCTAATTTCAAACCAGAATGGGTTTTTCTAGCCCATATTTAAGAGCCAGCTTGACAAAATATCATTCTTATTGCAATAGTTTTACTTTAAAGCTGAACTAGCATTCATTGAACTTCATAGATCATTATTTTTAAAAGCTTGATACCAGTTCACTATACCGGTAAGTAAAGGCAAGAAAATTGCATTATTGAGTATCTGCTGTTCACAAAGAGAAAACACAAAATTTAGGGCAAAATTAGTGAATAATCTAAGGCCCGTTAAAGGAATTTATGGCTCTTTTTAGATGTATGGTTGGTAACAGCCCATTCTGAACAACCCAGTGCTCCTGTCATATGCAAACGCAGTCCTGCACTCAGGCCTTCAGCACATGGAGTGATTGCTCAGCAGACAAACATTGTAAACAACAAATGCACCCCCCTTCCTCCTCCTTCCTTTAGCCTTTATATCTGAGCTGATGTCATATGATATGGAATATCCCTTTGGTTAGTTTGGGTCAGCTGGCCTGGTCATGTCCCCTCCCAGGATCTTGCCCTCAATGTGGCGGGGAAGAATGTTGAGAGGCAGAGCTGATGCTGTGCCAGCGCTGCTCAGCAGCAGTCAAAACACGTGTGTGTTATCAACACCTTTCTAATGCAAAACACAGCACTGTAAGGGCTGCTATGGGAAAATGAACTCCATCTCAGCCAGATCCAATACATGCAGTTACCATTTGACTGGCATTTGTGCATATCCAGAGTCAACCAAGAGTCAAGAGCTCTGCTGATCTGACAGATTGATGGGATGCCAGCAGTCCCAGCCATATGCCTATGTTTCTCTTTCCAAATGGACACAAATTTCAGCTGGGAAATAAAAAGTCATTTAGAAAAATCTGAATGTTCCATATCCAAAATTATTTGTATTATTCAACAACTCTTTTTCTAAGTCACCATCATTCTTTAAAGCTTTGAGGCAAGTCATGAAAATGTGCACAGTAAAATGAGGAAAAACAAAATAGATATAAGTAGATGAAGAAAAGGGGGAAAAATTTACAAAATTACCCATAGACCAGAAAGATAAATCAAACTCCATTCAGACTCTGTAAGAGTGCTCTCTTTCATTTCAATCACATACAGATCTCAAGCTTAAACCACTCAGTTGTAGTTCATAGTCACATGTTCATAGTGCCTATGAATATCCATGGTCAAAGTGTGGGGATAAAAGTACTTACGCAGTAAGTAACTGGCTGATTTCTTCATAAGTTTGCTCCAAAACTCTGGCAAAGGATATGAGGTACACTGCTGATTGACATGGCAGGGCTTATCCAAATGCTCGCTCTAAAAAGAGGCAGTACCACCCTTGCTCCAATTAATACCTGCCCCTCAGAGGTCTTGGAAGTATAAAGGCAATATAGGTCTCTATAAGTGGTTGACATGGGAATAATAAACTTTGGATAAATCGCAGGTTTTTTCAGTCTCACCTCCAAAGCCCAGCTGGATACACTACAGGTTGAAGAATGGAAGAGACTGGTCTGGTTTGGACTCTGCCTGCCGTGGAGTTTTTCCTTTACACTTTGAAAGGGGTTTACAGGAAGAAAATTTAGCAGCTGGCTGGAGCTACGTTATCACAGCACTTAGTATCATCAGATTTTTGGGAACTAATGTCAGGCTTCCTGAACTGCTGCTTTATTTGTGCCCTGTAGGAATGCAGCCAATATTGTCATGGTATGGCTGAAGCAAATCACAGAACAAAACCTGCTGATGATTTCCTCTTTCATACTTCCTATCTACCACCCTGTTGCCAGTGATTTCATGAAAAGGATATCACAGCCCATCCAGGTGCACTGCACTACTGATTTATACTTCATTATGAGGCACCCCCATCGCTAATTTACTTGCCTTGCCCGAGTATGCATACATAATTTTGATTTTAAAAAAAGAAAAAAAAAAAGAAAAGAAAAAAACATGTTCCAGCTGTTCAAAGGTGCTCAGCATGTCTGCATTTTCAGGGAGATTTTGGCTCTTAACAATTTCCACTAATCTACACTAAGCAGCCCTAAGATGTTGGGACCTTACTGTGGAGAATAATAATTTTAGAAATTCTGGTCCTGTACAGTTAAAACGCAGATATACCAGACTGTGGAGAAACCACCCCCAAATTGTCCATTTTCCTGTCTAGTACAAGGACTTTATTTTGCAGACTATCACACATACAATACACCTGCCCTTGCTTCACATCCTGAAATTCAAATGAATATTTCCTTTTCTATATTCCCTCTTGATGTCTCTCCCCCTGTGACAATTTGTCGTACTGGTTAAAGAAGCAGTCTCTGTTACAAAGGGTAACATAGAGTAAAGTGTCATGTCAAATATATTAAGCATTTTAAGGCATCACAGACCTGGAGGATTTCAGATAAAAAGAAACAATTGTTTGAGTCCTAAAAAAAAAGTTATAAAAATCCACAGAGAATCTGATATTTATACCTGAGTTTTAATAGTGCCTCTGATTTCTCTCTGATGAGGCATGTGCACAGTTATGGCTGTAATGTTAAGGCTGCAATTGCCATCAGCCTTTTAATGGCGTTGTTTTGAAAGGTTGGTCTTAACGTTGTGTGCTTTGGGGATTTCTAATTCTTTTCTCTTTTTTTCCTGTGGAGAGTTTGATGGCAGCAGGGTTGAGCCAAAAGTTATCAGTAATTTCTGGTAGTCAGTTCTGCCAAGTGACAGTGAAGTAGGATTTTCTTTTCTTTAGCTTTATGGGTTCCCTGATTTTGTTGTTCGTGATGCTGTGCGGCAGCTGAACACACCCAGTACTGAGGGATGGTGTACGATGGGGCCCTTGAAAGCTACAGTGAATAACCTGGAGGTTTTAACCCAAGTTCATGTAGAGGGATGAAGAAGGCCAAAGCCCATATGGTGTGCTATTGAGTTACACAAATAGGCCAGAAACCTCCCACATTACCTTCCTCTTTTTTGCCAGGAAATTTACTCCCAGAATTCACTAACAACAGTACAGATGTTAATTAGACTAACTAGGAGACAGAACCACATTCTTACCCTTTACTTTTTTTTTCTGGTTTTTATATTATTGAATCTGTTACTCTGATGAAGACTCATTTTTATTGTGTGCTGAAACATAAAGTTCGCCACAAAAGACCACTGCATATTAATAAGAAAGAGAACCACCAGGAAGTAGGTAGTGAGGAGAAGCTCCAGCATAGCTGTAGAAATCCAGTGGCTCTTAGAGAATGAAAATTAAGCGACATTTGAGAGAAAAGAAGATTTGTTAAATTTAGCATCATCAAAGCAGTGCAACTAGATTTGTTTATCAGCCTAGCTTAGGTAAGAAAGAGCAATTCTTTTTATCATATGGGGGTCCCAAGACTTCCTGCATGACCAGAAAGAATATCAGCTTTGAAAGATAAGTTTTGCACATGAAACCAAAGGAAGCAATGCTTCAAGCCTTTGTAAAAATTCTGGGACTTTTGATTCACACAAGCCATGTTTTTACAGGGAGGTAGAGTTTGCAGCACAATTTATTGTTAGTTTCTCTTCTTCTGAGAAGTCATATAGAAAAGATTATTAGATGTTCTTGACTGAAGCTTAGAAGAAAAAAAAGTAAAGTGGTATCAGTCTGCAGAATAGAGATAGGTCAGTCTCAACATACTGGAGAGAAAGGTCAGCACTCAGTGGGCTAGATTACCAGATCACAAATCACAGACTTAAAGCAAAACTGAGAAGGCATAAGGAGCCTTAAAAATTCAGCCAATACTGGACTAGAGTAAGGAGCGTGACAAATTTCTTGTTTCCTGCATTGACCACAAACAAAAGTAACATCCAATCTCTAGACAGAGCTAAAAACACACCTTGAAAAAGCCAAAGGTTGTTGTTTTTGTAGAAAATGGAGGGAAGGTGAAAATCAGGCTTCATAGAGATAAAATATACTGTAGAAGGACAGGAGCCTGCATCTAAAAAAAGTCAAATAGACAAAAACTAAACTAAGTGTAAATCTGAAAATAATAAAGAAAGGGCAATTTTCCAGTATATATAAAAATTCCATAGGGAAAAGTTCTAAAATAAATGTTTTCAGCATAAATAAGTTTTGGTAACAGTAGAAAAGATAGAATAAAGAACACAATAAGATTTTGTACATATAACTGTGCTCATGAGAACGTAGGATCCATGACCCTATATTGTCAGATGTGTGTATGTTGCATAAGGATCCTGCAATGTTATCCCAGATATCCAGAAACAATGGTGTCAGGGTTCTAATGCACAAAAAGGATATCTTCTAGATAATGCATGTACATTACGATAGTGAGGTAAGGGGTTATAATCTGACTGTTCTGAATCTAAGTATTTTGCAAGGATTACTATTTTAAATGCATTATATCAAGTCCAGGATAGCTACAATCTAATAGTCTGCTAGGAAAATAAAATTTGAACTGTTTAAGGTGCTTTTCCTAAAAAGTTTGAAAACCAGGGTTCCAATCTAGTTAGTACTGTAGGTAATCCTACCAAGTGACTGGGCAGCACCTTTGAAATGCCCCCTATCTCTTCCTCAATTGTTGACAGAGTTGAGAACTCAACTACCAGATAATATGATCACTTGTGTGACTATAAAGACTGTTGTAAAGCTTTATAAACACAAAAGAGAAAACTTGAGTTGAAAATGCATTTCGATGAAATGAACATATGAGGCTGCCATTGTGCCAGCAGCTGGCATGAAACCTAAGTGTGAATACAGGCGCTTCTCCGGAGATTTGCCTTCTTTGTAGAAGCAGCACTGTGAAGAAGGGAAAGACTTCAGTGAGACTGACAAATACCTTCAGCTTCTTCCACTACAGTACACAAGGGAGATGGACAGCAAGAGTGTGTTTCCCCTGGTCTAGTCTCTGACAGCTCAAAAATACATTGTCTAGCCTAAACCAAAAGAGAGGCACCTACCAAACTTCCTTGACAACAAAGGGAACCTGGAGGGCATCTCAGATTGTATGTCCAATATGAAGATGAGTAAAATTAGCTGGGATGGATCCCATAAAGATTCAAATCTCATTAAGGGAGACAAAATATTGAACAGCATTGGCAGAGGTTGCTGAGTAGTATGGGACTGAACTCCACGAGTTTCCTCAGGTATCTATGTGATGAAAGAGACCTGTAGAGATGTACCCGAAGAGTTATTATTACATGAACTATATTTCCTGTACTAGCTTTCACTGCAAGGGGTACGTATAAAATAATTTCCCCATTAAAGGCATGAAAGATTTTTATTTGAGCCAGTAGCTGTTAGAGCTCCAACTTTTTTTATAGGTTCCAGAATAAGCAAAGCAACACATGATGCTGCTTAGTTATCATGCACAATGAAAAACCCAGCAAATTCAGTGTTAAACACACTAAGACTTGGAAGTGCATACTCTTGGCACAAATGAAATTTTAACTTGTCCCTTTGGAATATCTCCCAATAGTAATGTCATTTCAACAAAAGCACTTGAAAACCTTTGACCCAGATGAAACTAAACCATTTTGTTAAAGACATCATGGTTTATTTCCCTGCCTTCCACTGGCATCAGCAAAGAGAAATTATCCTGCATGGCTGCTCTAATTATGCATGCCCACACCATGAAACTTCCCTGTGTTTTAAGTAGTCCAGTTTAATTCATTGGAACGTGTAAACTAATCATTTACTTGTAATGCCTTGAAAAATTCATCCTGTGCTTTGAGAATAAGTCTTGTCAGCTTGCAGAGGTTACACTGTGGTTTTATAACCCCAGCCCTTTGTTAAGAACAAAACTCAACTGTACAATGCAATGAGTAAGAGCCTCCAAAGTCTAGAGCAAGGTTTCTGCGGTCAGAGTCCATGGCTATGCCCCCTCCCCAAGACTAACATGAAAGAGTTTATTTTCTAGAAGTCTTTTACTGTTGTTGACTGCCCGTGTCATGTCTCCATTTAATAGCTGTGGCTTCCGTTAAGTTTATTTACTTGCCCCTGAAACTTTGAATGAAGGACCGCTTACATTTAATTACTTTCTAATGCCGCTTGACTAGTAAATGGGTGTCTGCTAATTGATAGCTCCTTCTCAATGAGGCTTTGTATCTCACCCTTGTCTGTCCCCTCGGGTGCTCTGGGTAACCTCATTGTTAGGACTGCTGATTCAAATGGAAAGGGTACAGGAAATTCAGATTAGACACTGTACAGTGTAGCCTGGCAAATGTGATCTGCTTCTGACTCCCAGGAACGTAGCTTCAAAGGAGAATAAGCAACTGTGCTGAGGATAGGAGCACACGAATTGCATGTCTGAGGCTAGGTTGCCGCTGCTTACCCATCCTTTACAGCATAACCCTTGCTTAAAATAGGTAGGGGTGAATTAATCAGAAGGTCAACAGAAGACTGAAGCAGATACAGTCAGAAGTTCAGCACTCCAGAAGCATTCTCAAGGGACAACTATCCAGCATGAAAACCATCAGCACAAACTTTGCCACTAAGCTGAGAAACAATGAGGCTGAATGTTTTAAACAAAACTCTGAAATGTCTTTTTCTTCTGAAAAATTCTCAACCACATATTGCTTTGTTCAATAAACACAAGCATCATACCTCTACCCAGGAAACTAATGATCGGTGTTTTCTACTCCCACCCGAGATGGGGCCCGCTAAGACGTGTGTTCTACTTCCTAAAGGAGTGTCAAGTCTACACTGGACCTTGGACTGTTCAGGTGCAGATAACCAACTCCCCAACAGTTCTGGAGAAAGGAAGAACAGTACAACTCAGACAGAAAATAATTAATAATTTAGGACCCATACATGCGACCATTTTTTTTTCAAAAGTGAAATGATCTTGACAAAACAGAAATAACCATTATACATTGTTTCAATGGAAATTCAATATCTGAATATAAAGTCTTTGTTGCAACATGTCTGGGGAATTGCTCAGGCAGAAGCAGTGGCTACTGAGTGATGTTGCAGCACTCAGAGATTTGGATGAAACCTTTCATATGAAGTGCTAAGGAGATGGGCTGTGCAGTATCAGAGGCAGACTACCTAGGATGTCTGACTGCTAAAGCACTCAACGGGTTTTTCCTTTGAAAAAAGAGGGGAAAAAAGGGGCATGTAGAGGTTTCTGTACCTGTCACACTTACAGAGAAGCAAGAGTACATGGATTACTTTTGTACTCTCAAGTTTTACACTGAATGCTTGATACGAACACTTTAGAAAAATACTGTAGGAAAATCAGAAGTGCAAATAAAAGCCTTACAACAATTTCCAGATTACTGAAGCTATCATTTCACTATTTCTGTGATCGCAAGCTACAAATCCATGGCAGTGTATCCACGGAGTTTCAGAATCTGCTTCCTGTACTCTGGAAGTACATAGAGATTTTTGTAGCATTCTTGCTTGTACTGAGTATAACATGAATTATTTCCTTATTTTGATTTCCTGGAGCAACTGATAACACCAAGCTTCCATTTTCAGTCTTCTATGCTCATGTACAGAATATTACTACTATATAAGGGTTTATCCAGACAATATTTTCAAGCAAAAACAAGCATACATTCTTGCCAGAGATCAAGATTGGTCAAAAATGCATTTGCATTTACTTTCTGCAAGTAGGATGAATTGCCAAGAAGGTTTTTGTTGTTCTTTTTTTTTAAAAGCTGTTCTTCAAAAGCTCTCTCTTTACTTTGTAGTTTCAGTGGAGATAAAACAACTGTGCACATCTGTGCTTTTCTAGTTACTGTATTTATTTGGTTTGTTCTTCCATTTCTTCCTTTTTCTTTGCATATCTCCCTGAAATGTGATAGAAATTGCTGTGCTCAAACAAATTCTTCCTGTCTCCTTGTCTTTCTCTGTTTATCCTTTTCATATGACCTTGGCATATTTTCTTCTCTATTGTCAGTCCTGAATACTGTTTTCTCTTTCAGGTTCAAGTTTTTTGACTTCTTTGCTCCCATCATCGCTTTTATGATTCTTATTTTAAAACCCATCATAAAAATCTTTGTTTTCTGTTTTATGTCTTTGTCTTTCATTTCCTTCTTGTAAAAACACTGCCTGTTTTCTTGGGAAGCTATTAGATGTCATTTATTGTTTTAATGGTTTTTCACTTTGTTTCCTTTACACTATAGCTGTAGATAACAGAGGATATGTAAAAAAATATACACGGTTTTGAAACAACTATGTACATTAAAATTAAGACTACAACACAAAAATTAGGAAAAATAGACTCTAATGAAATATTTTAGCATGGGTGCTTACTGATATCAAACTTTGCTCCACACAACAACCTTGATAATGCAGTGAATACCTATACCTGTGTTCTTGTAGCTGTATGCGTGCTGTCTATGCGCTGTGTATATAACTCCTTGCGAGTGCAGGAGGGAGGTAGAATGAGAAACTATGAGAAACTGCTTACATCTTAGTACAACACTTTACTTAAAAATATAAATTGAAAATGCAGATCTAGCCATATAGACAGGAGCCTTTGCAGCATTCAGTCCTTAGAGGTTAGGATTTTAGAGGTCCTTATGATTTTCCCTCTCCGGTTTCTGAGCTGCAGTTGTCGCTCAGCCTTTCATTTTGCACTGTATGTGATAATAAAAGGATTTCAGACAACAATAAATCATGGCCACAATAAATCACAGACATTGTCACTTTGGTCAGAAAACACCAGAATTTTTTGAATTTGCCATTTCCCAGTGGCATGATGCATCTTATCATGATGCATCATCAGCCCCAGAATATATCTTTATCAGAAAGTTAAGTTCTAAGATGACACCATTTCTTTTATTATTCATGATCAGGTCTGGGTAAATAAAACAGAATATTTCAGGTGAATATTCAGCATTTGCAAGGATTTCCTCTGATTATTTTCCACCACGAATTTATTGGATACTGATCATCATAAATGGTGAAAAATGGATAGTCAGATTGTAGGAGAAAACCATGTTACATGAGGTGGCTCTTTGAGTTTGGCAGGTTTTTTAATTGTTATTTTCAACTACTAGGTGAACTTAAATAAGGTCTAGAGCTCAAACTGTCTCTTGTCATCCATTAAGACCCTGTTCTCCAAGTGTATCCACTGGAGTGGATAAAAAAATGCAATTAATTTAATGACAGAACCTAAAGTAAGTCTGAAGTTCAACCTCTCATAAAACATTCAAATCAAAGTGTCACTGAAGACTAAACATTAAAGTACAGATTTTTTTAAAGAGCATTAATTCGTAATATTTTCTGGAATTTAGCTGAATACTTTTCTAGTAATCAACAGATTAAATATCATATTTTACAAACTTCTCTACTGCCTGAAAAGTCATTACATGAGATCATGCATGCTAGTGTACTTCATAAGCTGTTTAACTTTCACAATATTATCCAGTGATTGTTTAACGTAAAGAAGAGAACATCCTTACCTAGAAAGCCTGTGCCCACTCCCCTACTGCTATACGTCACTCAGCAGTAAGTAACCAGGGTGACTACCCAAACCATTAAGAGAGAAGGTCACATCTGTTTTCAGTTTCTTTTTCTGGTCAAAAGTATCTTACAGGTTCTGTTGCATCAAGTGAAAAACAAAAAAGAGAAACTGAATGGAAATTGTCCTTTAATGCAGACCACTTTTAATGTCTTCTGAAAAGCAGAGAATCTGATGGCTATGCAGCTCTGTTGGGCAATAAAGCACATGGCAATGAACTCCAATAGGCAGAATATTAGTTCACAGGTATCTGATCCTCTCATCTGGTAGGGTGCTTCCAGGTATACTTCCCCATGTGAATCTTTGGGGAACACACACAGATGAGTACCTGATTTCATGATCAGGTTTAGCTGTGAGAAGATAGGTGGCCTACTCAAACAAATCCCTTTTTACTTTCCACCTATTATTATTCTCTTCTGATTTAGTCCTAAATCAGCTCTCTGGAGTCCTGGATTTCTTCTTTTCATTCCATGGTGATTTGTATTTTCTGGTACAGGAATTTTAATTGCTGTATTCTCCATTGTCCTGAAGGCCTTCCTTGAGGAAGTGCAGTTCACGCCGTATACATTGGAAGATTCATTTACCTCAGTTGAGCTGTACTGCTTTCCTGCCAGCTGAGGACCTGACCTACCTTTAAGAAGTATAAGTTGACAACAGGCACTCTTTAAGCAAAAAAAAATATAAAATTGTTTGATACCTATCTGTACACTGATAAGTCCTTTCATTTCTGCAACTGACACCTAAAAGTGTGAATTCAACACCCAGAGATAACGGAGGCCATGATACTAAAAGACTTTATGTACTTCAAGTAGTCCCTTGGCATAAATCTTTGAAGGCTCGGAGCTCTAACAAATACAACTGATGTACATGTATTGGTTCATAAATTCTGTTTATTACATCTTTGGCTGCCCTCTGTTTGTTTTCCATACTCTCCTCTGCGTGCTGAAAAAGATATTTCCCTACAGCTTGTGCATACTTACATCCATTTTTTTCTATAGTGAACTAAAATCCTGTAATATGTTTGGTAGCAGCAATTCTTTTAGTTTTGTCTTTACAGTGACAACAAACACAGACTAATGAATAGTCAAGTAAGCAGATATAAATAATTAAAGAGATTTTCTTATTATTTTTAGAACATGCTAATTCTGGCTGGATCCTGGCATATAGAACAAGAGAATGCTTTGTAAAATCCCCTGTTGTATTACAGAAATGTTACCCTTTTTTTTCTTCTCACTCAACTTTCAAATTCTTATTCCCTCTTGAAGAGCAAGAAAACAAAGTCAACCTACCACAGCAGAATCTTAACTAATGACTAATTAACCATTCAGCTTCAATTTAAAATTAAATTGTTTCCCTAAATATTTTTTTAAATTTCCTGGGTGAATTTGTCCTTAAAAAAAAAAAAGAAAAAAAAAACAAAAAAGGAGGGTTATTTAATCAAACACCACAGGTTTTGCTTTCTAGGTTTTTGTCTTTTTTTTCTTTTGGATATGATCTTACTTACTCTGATAACTGGCAAGCAATCCTGTTTCAATAAATCAAAAAGTACAGCTGAGTGCCAAAAGAAAATACTTCCAATGAGTCTCTCCTATTGTAGCCACATGATTTTAACTGATATTGACAAGCAGTACATGATATCTTGGGTGAGAAAATTTAGTTGATATTGAATCACACACACGAAAAAAATGAAAATCAAAAAAAATTAATTTTAGAGGTCCCAAGGCTTTGGAGGTGACAGTTTTTCTACCTTCACACATTTTATCAGTAACCCAAAGGGATGCACTTGATATTTCTTTCAAGAGGGTAGCGTGAGCAAGGCACATAATATTTGATAATGCTGGGCTTTAATTCTGACCGGCTGTTGTGATTTTCCTTTAAACCACTGCAGGTCCTTCATTCATGAGTGCTTTATACACTTTGGAAAATAAGAGATGGTTGAATATATGACATCATTGCTGCTAACACCAGGAAACAAAAGAGGGACATTTACATGAGAAAGATGGCTTTTCTGTAGCAGTGAAGAGAGGGAGGGTCATAGGTTCATTCCTCTGTTTGCAGGCCCTGGGTAGTGCTGTAGGCTTACCATGCCTTATACTCTGTGGCTCACAGTCAGCAAATACAGCACTGAGCCCATTGCTGAGTACAAAAAGACCATTATCCCTTGATAACAGTTGTGCTGGCTGTGACTTTTCCATGGCACTAGGAGTTCATTTCATGTTCAATGGCTCTCTGAGAGAAGAACAAACCAGTCTGCCTCTTCTTTGTATGAGTTTGTTCTGTGAGGGTAAGGGACCCAGAACAGGGGAAGTTGGTTTCGTGACTGCTGTTGTCAGCAAGTCTCTCCCCCACAGTTACTGACTTACTTTGACCTCTTTATGGTAGCAAATGCCACGTACATGCTGTGCAGAAATGAAAAGTTGAGGCTTTAGATCAGAGGAGCTTCTCAAAATGCCCCAAGGACCCCAGATTAATTCCAACATAAAGCTTCCTGCAGCTCAAGAGGTCCATAGTATACATGAGCCTACATTAGCAGGGGACATTTCAGCAATTAAAACATAACAGAAATCTTCAGTTTCCTTTGAGTATACTTCTTCTAACATAGAAGTTTTGGCCCATACAACAGCCTTGTGAAACAAACAAACAAACAATCGACCAAAACTAAGATTTTGCTTTTCGTTTGCGAAAAGAAGTAATGATCTGTGATTAAAAAGTTAGGGATGTCTGTAAATATTTTTGCATAATCACACAACATATTCTTCATTTCAGGGAGAAAGTGGGAAGTGTGCTGTTCCTTGTCATGACTTGTATGCAACCAGCAGGAAGAGGAGTGCTTTCAGGGATGCTCTGCAGGCTCAGGGAGCGTGTTCCCTGACTGCAGAAATTAGCAAAATTTCTGCCACCTCACTCCCTTTCAGCAATATCAATGTGATTCAATGTTGTACAAGGTGTACTAAAAGGACTCAGTGACATTGCAAAGAGGTACATCTAGGCTTTTTCCATAAAGTGACATTGTTAATAAGAAGTACTATAGCTCCTCATGAGATTATAGATAACTCCAGTGTTATTTTGTTAAATGGATGTTGAATGGACAGGACTCTTCTAAAGTTCAAATCAGGCAGCTTTAAACCATCAAAGGAATAAGGCTAATCTCTTCTTCCTGCTTACTCTTATGAGCTGGAAATGTCTGTCTCTTATTTGCCAACAAAATGTCAAAGGCTTTACCTAGCGTTTTTACTAGCTAGCTGACCACAGAACAGCCCAGAAATTGCTGTGTCAGTAAAGTACTCTGAAAGGGACACTGTAATCTTAAACCAACAAAGGCTGTGTCTAAATTAAGAGGCATAGTAATATTCTATTCTAGTGTCTCTGTGAAATAACATCAGCAATTCCTCCCTATGCACAAAAATCCCGAATAGGCCACAAAATCCGCTTGATTTACCACTGCACCTGAGGTGACCCTACAACAACAAACCAGCACATTATCATTGCTAGAATCATAAGCATGAGACAGACAACTTTGAAGAGCAGCATATTTATACATCCAATGTGTTCAACCGGCTGCTCAAAAGAGCAGATGAATAGAGCATTTGAAAAACACTGGGTGTGTTTGTATGATATGCCTGTGCATGTAGCCAACTCAAAACACTGTTCCTCTCTTGAACTCAGGCAGTTTCCGATAGTAATTTATCTACTTCTTTATTTATTTTAGCAAATATTTGACATCCCTTCTTAAGCTTAGAAAATTAAGCCTCCTGCTTCAACATTCAGCTCTCTCCATGACATATGGTTCCTCTGAATCATCACAGCCATCAGCTGGTGAAGTGCACAGTTGAGGGATGTTTTAAATTTTACCATATTTAAGGGCAGGAGGATTTATACGTTGCTCATCTTTTTGATGTTCTGGACTTGGATGTGCCTACTAACAACACTTATTACTGCCTGAATTAATGGTATTCTTTTTTTCTCAGAAGAGCAGTAAATGCAGGAGATATGGAGGGGAAAAAGTATTTCAATTCCAATTCTCCTATGCCCAAGGCTGTGAAACTTGTAAATGTAATGCAACGTACTTTCTCTGTTGAAAATTTAACCCAATTCCCTCACAGCAAGTGCAGATACATTAAGAAAGAATAGACCACATTGTATACAAGTGATTTAAACGGCAACTGCTGGGCTTTGGTGTTATATTTATTCCCTGAAAAGTTTATCCAAATGTGTTTGAAATGTAGAAAATTGATGACATTACACAACATTATACACTGGCCTGCTCCTTAAGTACCAACAAATCATTCAGACAAATAGCTCTACAGAGGTAAATGCAGACAGAAAAAGCAATTTTATAAAGCCACAAGACAGAGCATTCCCACTACGGAGCCTTGGGCTTTTTCTACTCCCCAGAGACAGGAAAACACTTCTCTGTCAAGCCTCAGATCTCGAAACCTGCAACCAATGCTATCAACAAGGCCAACACCAATATCCCCATATAAACAGTAACTAACAGATAGACCTGCCTTTGCATCAACACCTGCTTCAGACAAATGTTGTGAACATCTGCCAGCCACAAAATATACAGAGAATCAAAATATAGTTTACTCAACCCATTACAACAACATCAAGTCAATCATATTGGACTAAACAAACCACAGAGAAGAAAGGCTAAGATGGAACAGAAACAAGCAAATAAGTGCAACCACTGGAAAAACAATATGAATTTTCATTCTATTTAAAAGCATAGGCCACAGAGTGCTTTATCCATTTTAACAAATTACTTTTCTATTTAGAAATATTTTCAAAGGGAAAAAATATATTTTCTGATGACTAAAAGCTCTTTGAATGTTTTGACTGATTAACACTGTGTCATATTTATACAATACTTTTTGCATACATTTGAGCTTTTAAAATATCAGGGGTTGGATCAGCTGATCTCCAGAGGTCCCTTCCAACCCTGACTATTCTGTGATCCTTTGATTTGCATATGTTAAATTGCATCATTCAAATGTGGTCTCTTCTGATTTATAAAATCCACATAAGAAAATAAGAGGTAAAAATCAGAGAGGTTTATCTCCCTTAGCCTTTTGGAGAGTAGTATAAACACCAACTTGATAACTATCTTTGAGCCCTGTTTCAACTAGTGGAGTAAGATGTGAATTTGAATGTCCCTACTTCAAAGGGTAGAATTTTTTTTCCTTTTTCGTTGTGCATCCAAACAGATTAAAAATCTCCAGTCTTTTAGCATATAGGATTTACCTTATAAAATTAACTCTAAAATAGTATGTGTGTTTCCTAAGCCAGGCAAGATTTGAAAGAGAAGGAGGTTGGTTTTTCAGTGGGTTTTTTAGTTACTGTGGTCAAAACAGACAAACTTTCAAGCATAGAAGTTCTTCAGGGTTGAAAGAAAAGCAGAGGTCTTAGGAGTTACATGCAAGCTGAGAAAAAACACTTTGAATTTGTTAATCAGCTAGAACATTTGAGAGAAAATGCAGCAGGTACCTCAGGAACAGAGGAATTACACCTGCAACAGAACAGATGACAAGATATCAACGTCCTATGAGAAAAGGAAGGGGGAAATCTATCCGATTTATCAACAATTGGACTTGCAAGAATTAATGGTCATGGAAACAAAAAGTCATAATGTGCTATAAAACTAGTACATCTCTACTCGATTCATTATTACCAATGGCATTATGAACTTTAGTTCCCAGTACTTATTTTGGAAGTATTTTACAGGTGTCCCTTGAGGAGAAGAATTGAAAAGGCAAAAATGAAATGAATGTTTTTGTGAGAAATACTCTTTCTCAGATCTTTGAGTGTGTCTGTTTTTCATCAATTATTTGCTCATTCTGGTTTTTATTGGCTGTTTGGTTTCACACATGTGATTTCCTTGTGGATGTTTGATGTGCTTGTTAAAGTATGTTACACATGGGATACGTAAGCTCCAGGTCTTATAATGGTCCAGTGGAGGACAAAGTATTGTAACGATTAAAAAGATGTGCTGGCAGTTCTTACATTTGATGTTCATCTGTTATGGGTCTATTTATATGTATTGGTCCATAAGAGTGCTGTTTAGGGATAAGTTTAGAAAAGATCCACACTGAAGGTTGGAGGGCTGTTGAAGGAGATGCCTGTAGGCTGGGGGACACATATTGCATTTGTAGTGGACTGCAAAGAAAGACCTTAGAAGATAAAGGTGTCATTTATATAGTTCAAGGTACAACCTAAGTATAAGCAGAAGCACAGTGGAATAGACATTTAAAATATCTTTTTCAGAGTGGCTCTTTACAAAACTGACATACTGCAAAATCCTCCATGTGGTGCAGCTGTGTCTACACTGTCAGATACAAAAAGCAAAGTTATGTGTGAGAACTAAAGGGAGTTGACTGATTTGACTTTCTGAGGATTAGTCTCCATGCTGTACATACTCAGGGTAGTCTTGGAGGCTTCCATGACGTGGAGTGTTGGTATGTGAACAGGTAAAATCTGTTAAAATTAGGCTGGTCCTGATGAATTTGGGATTAGGATGTGTGGTTTATGAAGGAAGTCTGCTCTGCCCTGCAGCAAGCAAGCCCCTTTGCGAGCACACACACTGGGGGAAGGCAGTAAGTGCAGTGAGTGGGAATGCAAGGTTTCCCTTGATGGATTCCTGTGGAGAGTATAGGAACTCTTAGTTGCAGGAGGAGATGCTACATAAGACACCAGGAGGTGTACCATCTTCTTCAAGTTCCATCAGCCTGATCAATGTAGACTTTGTGGATCAAGACATTATAGATCTTTGTTTGTCTGTTGGCTTAATCACTATTTAAGACTGTGTTTTAAGCACTGCTAAGGATTGTTTTCAGAAAAATACTTTTTTATGTTGAATATTTCAACAGTCATTCTTATCCTAAAGTGGTTACTCTAGCAGCCCAAAGTGGTATTTCAGCTAGGCTTGTCAATCAGGCTCCTTCTATAGACTGTGGAGAGAGACATCAACCTACAGAGGCAGAACCATGCCATTCCATGCAAAGCAGGTGGGAAGTATCATTTGAAGATATCCATGGTACTTCCTTAGCTACCTATAGTTAATATAAGGACTCGGTTTTCTTATCAGACATTCCCTTTCCAGTGAGCTTCTTCACAAAAAAAATGAACTGTTGCTCCTTCACAGCGTGAGATTTACAGGTTTCCTTTTTCAATCCATTGGCATGAAAATGTTTAATTGTGGTATTCCTCCAAAATCCAAGTGTAAGTTAAGAAAGGGCAATTCCTCCTTAATTTCTGACTAAAAAAGCTCTCAACTCTCAAAAGTCCACCATAAGGCGGACTGAAGAAAAACACGCTCACAATATCCAGGAGTAAATTCTCTAGGCTCAGCAATTCCTATAGTTCCAGGAAAGCGAATGTTTCCAATAGATCTCTTGGATGAGTTGAGCAATCCATCCACAAATATTTACTAAAGATGTGTGAGCTGGCACTGGTGTTTGGGAGTCAGTCTCTATCCAGATGGTCTTGCTTCAATTACTGGAACAGGACTGTTGAATTTCTCTTACTTTACAGAGGCTAGAGTCAAACTAGGACAATATGAGTTTCCTGCTCATTCTTACATCCAGGCTATGAATCCCTGTTCTTGCAGCCTTGGCTCAACTATTACTATTTCAGCAGCTTCCCAGCCAAGAGCTTCCTCTTCTGATGGTCTCTCAGGACAGAGTGAAATGAATGGGCATCTAAGCACAAGCAGCTCAATCACCATGCCGTTATACATGACAGATTATGGTAGCCTGATTCCTACAAAATACTGCACTACA
This sequence comes from Corapipo altera, assembly GCF_003945725.1. Lineage (NCBI taxonomy): Eukaryota > Metazoa > Chordata > Aves > Passeriformes > Pipridae > Corapipo > Corapipo altera. The sequence goes on from NW_020884908.1 coordinate 6,896,121, forward strand.
TGCTGTCTAGCTCTGTCCTGTTGTCTTGTCTGTACAGTTTGACTGACTGAAGCATTGCCCAGCAGCCCTTTTTGGCCATTTCAGGCCTACTGCAGATTAAGACAGTATCCCATATGCCTAAACTATATATTTTTAGACTTTCCTTATTAAAAAAGACAAAAACCCCTGACTGTTTTGCTTTCAATGGAAGATGAGCTGAAGAAAAACATGTAAACCTAGGAACTGGGAGGCTTCTGAAGGTCATATAGTCTACCTCAATCCATCTCAGCAGATCACGATTTTTCCCAATCATCATTTCTCTAAAAACCTGAGAAGCATTGAAGATAACAACATCAAAGTAACCTCAACCTAATCTGCACCAAGTGCTTACTAAATACCAGTAATATTCAAAGCAGAAAAATTGTACTGTACTGTTCCACATCCAATGTTTTATAGAAAAACAGTATATTACTTACATACACCAATAGAAAACATGAAAGCAACTGATAAGCTATTGATTGTCCCAGTATGCTTGTCAATTAGACAAGTATAGAGATCTTCATGGTGATGAAAAATGAAAGGTCATCACACTGCTAACTACAAACAAATTTTGCTAGTTTATCTCTCTATCAATGATCAAACTGCTAATACAACAAGGCACTTCAGTTCATTAACAGTGAATATGACACTATTTATACCTCAGGCAATTAACCAAGTACTACATTGTATTAGGTTACTTGCTGCACTTTGAACAACCTGGTGAGCATATATTTCATGCAGTCCATGCAGTAGTGGCAATAACCCCAGAATGAAAACTGGCTACATCTTTGGTACTTCTCTTGTTGTTGACTACGAAGTCCTGTCAGGTCTGTGTAAAAATCTGCAGAGCACAAGCAACAAAAGGTAGGTGGGTGCTAGTAGGAATGGCTAAAAACCCTGTTAATATAAAATCCAGAAGTTTCTTATCAAAGAATTTAGAATTATTCTCAAAGGTAGTACCAGCTACAGGTGTTGCTATGTCATAAATGTTTAGATGCCATGGTAACAGCCAATGTGAGAAACACTGAGACAGGTGCTTTTACAACACTTTTCTTCATTTGACCGTTACATTCACTTTTGATTCATATGCATCTACCAGCTGATGTTTTAGATTCAAGCTCCAATGAATTCAAATTCTGAAAAAAAACTTAGTTAAAAAATCCATGCTTTAGCCAGTTGATACAGAACTGAAGCATGTACTCCTAGTCCACTTCTCTCACTAGCTATCATCCCTTTTTTCCTCTAGCCCAAACACAACTTTTTTATAGCTTCAAAGAATCCTTGTGAAAAGTTTTGATAAAGAAGTGCAAAAGAAGACCTGATTCCATTACTAAGCCAAAGAAGTCTTGGAGACCTACAAACTATCCTGTCACAGTTCTACTAGCAAAAAGTAATAAAATAAATAAATTGGAAATGTTAAAACAAACAAACAAACTAACTAACTAACAAACAAAACCCCAGCTACTTTGCAGGTTCTTCCCTAGGTACACTGATGGTAACAAATTTATCTTGTGTGACAAGTAAGGATTACATATATCTTGGATGTTTTATGTGAGGCAAATTGTAGGTCAAACATGTATCTAACACCCTGGTTTTTAGGATCTGAAACTAACTATCATCACTTTAGATCTACCTCTAGGAAGTGAATAAAGGCACTGTTAATTCAGTGTTAACAGAATGAGAGCAACTGGGATAGCTGGTATCTGAGCTCAAACAGGACTGAACAAACCTATCAGCATCACAGTGAGGTGGAAGGTACAATTTAAATTAGATAAATGTGAAGTGATAAGGAGTGGGAGAAAAAGCCTAATTATTTTTCACACTCTGGTGGGATCCAAATTACCTAGAGATCTAAATTACCTAGAGTATTTCAGGAACAGACCTAGCACTTGTCATGAGCAGGCTGACATGCTGCTGAGATTTTAGAACAAGGAAGTGATTGGGAAAAATAATAAAAAATTGCAAGGATTACTAAAAGAAATATTGGAATAGACAAGGACTTTATAAATTGGTGATATCTTTTTTCCCCTTTATACTGTACGTAGGGTAGTCTGTCTCAACTGCAAGCTCCAGTGTGCCACAGACAGTAAAGCTTTGCATGGACAGGGTATAAAAAAAAGTGAAAGAGAGATTAAAGATTGAAAGCAATTAAAATAAACAAGTTTATTTAGTCTATAAGAACAACCACTCAAAATAATAAAAAGTTAGGGGAAAGAGGTCTGATACTCCCCCACAGCCAGTCCCAGACCCATAACAAAATTACAAGAGGAAACTTGATTAAATTGACAGGCAGAAAATGTGAAATGAACAGAAGGGAAAATGTCTTAAAGCATCATATTATCAGTCCATGGATTTCAATGCCACGGGAAATTGTTGAGGAAAAGCATTTAACAGGATTTTAAGAGGGTTGAGTTATTTATATTGACAAGTAAAACTTTTTGTGCCTACAGAAAGTTAAGTTAAGAATGTAAGGAACTTTAATCCTTCAGGGGGAAGAAAGCTGTGGGTAGAGGATTGCAGAGAGGTATCAGGATGCCTGAAGCCATGTGGACCTCTGCCTTCCTTTGAACTTCAGAGATGGTAGATACAAGACTGCCTATTAGGGCAACCTTCACATTTATGGTAGCTGGTGAGGAAGGAAGAAGGAGAGAAGAGGGCACTATAGCCTTCCGTTCACATTTTGATTGCAATTAGGATAATACGTAGGATCCATGTGAGACACCAAAACTCCAGAGATTTAATACAGATGTACCAAAACTCACTGGGCTCTGGGTGCTTGCCTGTAAAAGCTAGATACCTGCTAACTGCAACGCTGTCCCTCCCTGCTGTTTCCTCAAGGTGTGATCATGTATGCTCAGCTAAAGCACTTCAGCAGTGTTCTACTACAGACTATGAAGATTAGACACGTAGATGTCATTTTTTTTCAAATGATCTGCAATTTTGTCAGATCACACAACAATGAGAAGAGGCTAATCAAAGTATTGCAGTGTCTCACATTCCATTAATCCAAATGAAGCTACAATGAACAGATGTGCAACATGTTATTAATACAAATCATACCATAGTTACTTGAATTAGACACTTTCAATACAAAAGCATTCATAATGCGACAACATTATTGTTGATAGAAGGAATGTGACTCATTGAATTGCAATGTTTGGGGTTTTTTTAAACCAGCTGAAACTAAGTACATTATCAAGCTTAAAAATCCTAATAGGTAATGTGGAGTACACCATTAGCTACCTAAATACCATATCACTGTGTTGTTCTGGTTCTCAAGAGGTATTTAAATGTCTAATTCCCAGTGATTTTGTTAGGATCAAAGGTTCCTACATACCTGTGAAAGTTCAGGTTTCCTGTAGTTCAAGGATAATATTTTCAAGCCCAATAGGCGTACTTATTTCATATATGCTCTTCCATATCTCAAAATGGCATTTGTATTTCTCATGTTTGCTGTAAACTTAAGTGTGGATTTAACTCCCAGTGAAATCAGCAAGGCCTAAACTCAGACTTAAGGTTAAACACACACTAATCGATTCTGAATGAGAAAAGAGTATTGAGTTATGGCATTATGGAGGGATAACTATCTCGGCAGTAAGAACCAACTGTTTTGTGGGTTTTCTTTTGCATTTCTAAATTACTTGGTGCATTGTCAAAATATCCCTTTTAAGAGCTCTGGAGAAACATATTTCCCTTGTTTTTCAAGAGATTGCTTTCATCAGTTCCTGTAGAGTTTCTCTAACTAAATCAGTGCCTCATTTTAATACATTTGACACAATAATGCTCTGCAGCTGCACACAAAAGGCATGGATGAACAGAGCAGTGAATTAACAGGCCTCTGAAAACTTTCCAACTAAAATTCTTGTCAGATTTTCTCAGTTACACAAAAAAAAGGTTAAAAAGTCTCCCAAACCCTAATAGAATATCCGTCAGTGCTTCATCATGCATTTAAAATTCAGATACAAACAGGTTTTGTTTTTTTAACTATTCTGACTTTCTCAAAGTTATTTAATTGATATTTAACCCCTCTGGTACCCATTTAAAGGGACAAATTTATAAGATTTTGCACATTTCTGAATGACAGGGGAACAGCCCTATTAATGCTCATCTTCACACCTACTTGCTGACTATCAGAAAAAAAGGATTTTGTCATGTTAAACAATTAGAATTCACCTTCAGCCTGTACTCAGATTGACGTTTCAACTGAAGTAACATTCCTATACTGAAATATCCTCTTTTATATCATTTGAAAGATTATATTTCTAACCTGAACCCATCTGCTGCCTTTTGTATGCTGTTAGATATTTCCCAAGCTACTTCCGAGTAATGCCTGATTTCTAAGTCTGAAGTCCTTCAGGGTGAAAAATACTGTGATACATCTTACTATAGTAAGAAACTAAATTTTTTTCAATTTCGGTAAGGAATCATGTGAGGAATTTTTTTTTTCCTATAAAAAATATCTTTTAAATTAAATGGAAACTTGCACTTATCATATTTTTAATCAAAGTACATCAGGTTTATGGCAAAAGCCTCATGTATTTCAATTGTAATTGGCTATGAAAGCAACATAAATTCCTTTTTGTTAAGACTTGTAGAGAAAAAACATTATTTCCTAGCTATTTCTAAATTTGCTCTTGATCTAATAAGGGAAGTAAAAAAGAAATAAAGGCCAAGAGAATATAAAATTTATCCATTAATTATGCGCATGTGGTTGCCTCACTGGAAGGAGGAATAACCTGAGAGGTGCATGTCAGATTATGCACAAACTTGCCAGATATCATGATGGGTGTAACATACAAGCCTGTGTAAAAAACTTTGCCACTCTTGCAGAAAGCTGCAGCACTTTAATGCAATGTGCTAAATGAAATTTTATGCCCAGAAGATTCAGTTAACATCTGAGCAATGTACTCTCAGCAATATTTAAAACTCAATCTGAAAGTCTGCAGCTGGCAGCTATTTTCCGCTCACCAAATGTATTTCCTTTTTCCACGTTTTAGGTGAATTTTTGCTAGACCCTCTACTGTGGTAGATCACAGCATATGAATCTCTCGCCTTTCCCTAGTTTTTCCTGCAGCTCCTCCTTTGGTTTTAAATAAACACCTGCAGTTATCCACTGGCAACCTTCTCTCGTTCCTCTGGCAGATAACTCTTGCTTTGGCAGTCTTTTTTTCCCAGGTACTGCTTGAATTCAGGAGCCTATGCAATGCAAATGTAAAACAGAAACAGGGCAATATCTGTTGCATATAATATGGAGGTATCACATGGTTTTACACAGTCAGTATTACTGTTATTCTTGCTCCTTTAATGTGTAGTTTTATTCCTATCTACTTTGGTCATTTGTCTTCTGCTACAGAATAAAAGGTTATGAGGGCATATATTCTCTCTACTTCCATGTATAAAAAATCTCAGTTTTCTTCCAATGTTCAGAGAGGAAAACTGGTAACCTACAAGGTCTGGAGATGAGTGCTTGTCAGTCCCTAAAATCCATGTCTACATATCCTGGTGGGGTTAATTTAGGCCTTTATTTTGCAAAAATATGTAAACAGTGATTTGGGATCTGCCAGATAAGTGTTCACAAAGTGACATCCTAGCTTATTTGAATGGATATTAAAATTCTCATGAGATAATAGCTAAGAATGGGGGTTCGTCTTGATGTTCTGTTCAACTGCAGAAACTGTCCAGCAACTTAGCAACTCAGCAACTGATGTATGCCAGAGTTGCCAACACATTTTCTGCCAAGCAGAATTCACTGATGCATTCATTTGTTAATGAGGATTTCCAAGTGCTCCATGTATAGCCTGAGTATATTTATACTCTTTGGGTTGGAAGATATTTGCTAAGTGTGCAAGATTTGTGATGACAGTAGCATTATGCCTCTAAAATTCCTGTTTAGTTTTCCATTTTCAAAGGAAATGGATTCATTCAAATAAATGGATTATAAGGCAGGGATTTTCAGAAGCACTTAGCGCTGGCCTGTATCAGCTATCTGAATTCCGGGGGCAGTCTCCTATTGACATCAGTGCCAGTACATTCATGGCAATGATGAACAGTTTGAAAGATCCCATGTACACACACATTTATTCAAATTTCTGGTGTAATTTTAAACTGAAGGTGCACATAGCAGAAGTACTCAGCACCCACAACTGGGACCAGCTTCTTTACAGAATATAGTCCTTGTCTAGAGAAATCAATTATCTTTAATAATAATTGTTAGTGCTGCTGGAGTACCTAGACCTCCTTCTGACACAAAGTCCTACAGGCACTGCCTAAGCCCCTGTTAAAGATAAGATATAACTCCCAGCTTCAGGAGTTCAGAATTGGACCAAGAAAAAAGACAGTGTGTAACTCCAAGACAGACAAAGCCTGATTGAAAACAAATCCGCCAGACTTGCAGAGAAAGTCAACACCTGTTGGCTTCTGTTCATTGAGCCAAGCTAAAACAAGGCTGTGGTGCAACTACCTAAGTAACTGAATAGAGATGTAAGCACATGGCAGCGTATTTATATGAATCCTTTGTTACTGGTTTTGTGTGCAGAGGTACAGAATTATTGCATCTCTTTGTCACAAGAATATGAGGAAACAATTCTACACCATCACAAGTCATTAAAAATAATATGCTGCATAGTCTCAAGATATCATTGAGTGCTTTAATTAGAATGCATTTATTTCTTAATTAATTTTTCTTTTATTTTATCTAAGCAAATTTTCCTCATCAAAGTCTGCATACAGAACATGCAACATTTGAATTTCTAAAGGAAACTAGTCTAGCTGATGAAAGTCCACCTGAACAAGAGTGTCACAGCAAGAAAATATCTGCAAATTCTCCCCTATACACAGGGATGTTCAGTCCTTTCAAACCTTAGTATAAAAACTCTCCTTAATCTTTCACCTCTTCTCCTGCTCCTAGAATTTAAAAAAAATATATTCTGAGTAAAGAAAGTTACTGAAATAAAAGTCTGAGTGTGAAAGAAAAGGGAAAAAAAAAGAGAAGAGAAGAGAAGAGAAGAGAAGAGAAGAGAAGAGAAGAGAA